>NC_083483.1:9092955-9277955 GCF_030014155.1 Tachysurus vachellii | reverse complement strand
CAATTCCTTCTGCTTTCACTCTGGCTTCTTATTCCTCGGTTGCACACTTCCAGCCCGTCCCACTTCACACACACACACAGGCCTACAAGGAAAACTGGGATTCGAATCAGAATCGGAGTCGATTCACCTATTACAAGAATCGACTCATAATATAAATCGACACGTAATATAAAAGCGCAGTCTAAACTACAGGTTTAATCCCAGATGATGGATTTCATACAGCATTCGATTCGATTTCTTAAATATTAAGTATAAGCTCTTTCAGAGTCGCTTGCCAAGGACGACATTGTTGCTCGGAATCGATTCCTGGATTCGACTCTCGATACATGGATTCGAACACCGCTGCCGCTGAACACGGGAGCGCGAGCGTTAAAACCAACGGGATCGCGCGCTCCACATTTAAAGGAGAAGCCGTGGGCTTCTGGTAGCCAGTCCGCTCACGTGTAATCACGTTTATAGCCTTGCGATTGTAGTATTACAATATTATATACATACATATATATATGTATTTAATTTTTATTAATATTACCGCGAGGACGTTAATCGTATATCGGTTCTGACTACAGCCGTGTCGGTTTGGATTGTCCTCGAGCTCTACGGAAGGAAAATCGGTTAGAATAAATGGATCCGGAGAGATTTTATTTTCCCAGCACGAGACGGTGAAAAAGAAGTTGGTGTGTTCGCTGTTGTAACGTCGCTGCGCAGAATAAAGTATCCGGTTGTGTTCGTTACTGTCCCGCTCTGTGTCCGTCTCTACCGCCCGGTGAAGCCCGTTACATCCCGGGATTTCCTTCTTTTCTTTCCTTTTGTGTTTTTATTTTTATTCCTTTCAGTACGAACCGGTTGAACGATGCAGCTCCGGACCGTGTTGGATGTGAAAGTGGTGGACGTGGAGAAAAGACGGCATCCTTCCAAACACTATGTGAGTATCGTTACGGGCCTTTAATCCCGTTAGACCACCATATTAAATATCCGTTTTACGGTCCGTGCACGAGCGCTAACTAACACGCGACAACCGGAAGCGGTTCGTTATTGATAAAGCCGCCGCTCGAGGATGCGGGGCTATGACGTCATCGGTTTGTTTTGATTGTGTCTGTGGGTTCTGACGGCAGCTCGTAAACACCTCCTGGGTGAATGTACACGCTCTGATGTGTCACGCTTGGATTTTACGTAGCACAGGCATTAAGAGGTCACGCTGGAAGCCTGTTGACTGATGAATGGATGTTGCATTTGCTTACACAGCACACTGAGGAACTGTATACGACGTGCATAAATACGCAACTACGTTTGTAAAGTTTGTCGTGACACAAACTTTGGTGTTGGCTTGTCGGATCAAGTATTCCCAAAAGCCGGTATGCTAGGGTGCCAATACTTTTGGAGTATACCCGTGTACCCAGTTCCCCTCGTTGTGCTGAGTGTTTTGATATATGACACGTCCATTTTGTGATAATGTTTGATTTTTGGGGGGCGTGGCTGCGCGTGACGTCACGTATCGTCACCCGAATACCTGTGACGCAATTCCCCTCATTTTTCTGAGTGTTTTGATACGTCACACATCAATGTTGAGATAATGTTTGATTTTTGGGGGGGCGGTGCTGCACGTGACGTCACGTGACGTCACCCGAATACGAGTGAAGCAGTTCCCCTCATAGTTCTGAGTGTTTTGATACGTCACATGTCAATGTTGTGGAAAGTTTTTTTTTATTTCGCATATATCGTGGGCGGCTGCGTGAAAACCGAAAGGCCGGTCGGTCCATCAGTTTAACCCTTTGTCCAGAGTATCAGCATAAAGACGCTGGCCGAGTTATAAACCTCTAAAGTTTATAATGGGAGTCTATGGCACTTTGAGACCCGGTACCGTGAGTATCGGTACTCGGATCGCTTAGAAAAGTAACAACAACAAACTTCTACGACATATCGTATCGATTTTAGTGCATGTGGCTCGAAATCCCTCGGAGCAGGAGCAATTATTATAAATACATTTTTGTCTAAGGAGAAAACAGAATGTTGGCATAACTAGGTGCAACTGCGTGGTAAATATAGCAGATAAAATATAGCAGATAAAATATAGCAGATAAAATATAGCAGATAAAATATAGCAGATAAAATATAGCCTGTGCGCGTTCATCTTGGTCTATATTCAAATTTCAGTACCTTGTTTTCTTTGACTTGAGCTCATGTGATTATTGTTTACTCTCTTATTTCGGTCTAGATGTTAGTTGATAAAGATGCCCGAAGTGAACTGATGAAGCTCTACTACACCATGCCAGCGTCTCATGTACGTTCTCCCCAAACAACAGAAAAGTACATAAACACGTGTATAACTCGCTAGTGCATGAATTCACACAAATGTCACTCTTACCATGTAAATATAGATCTGACTAAGATGTTTTTTTATGTCCTCTTTTATCTGCCCATGTTGCGTTGTTTCAGCTAAAACATCAACACTCGTAATGTCTTCAGTGTAAACCACAAAAAATGGCCTTGCTGTTCCAGAGGGGACTGTATTAATAATTAATACTCTTAAAAACTGTGTATATGATGTCAAATCTATAACATAGATAAACTGCTGTATTTCTGTAACACATGAATAAATAACGTGCACTTTCATGGGACATTTCTAGGTTTTGTTAGCCAAGTACCAGCTTTTAGTATTTTCAAGAACAGTAGGAGAAAACATAATATAATTGAGGTTAATGCACATTGGAGCAGGTTATCGGTTGAAGTACTCATCCGATTCTTTTCCTTAGAAGGCTATACGGATGTACTTTTAGGTGTTAATGAGATGACATCATCATAACAGCCAGCGCTGAACTCCAAACTGATCCCAGATCAGCAGAAATAACAGTGGAAAGATATTTTCTCTGTCCTACATTTTTCTTCCTCTACTCTCTCCAGGGAGCGCATGAGAAAGGTGACAAAATGCAAGAGACTCATCCCTTAGTTTCACACAGGCCAACATCTGGAGATGTTTTTCCTGTGAGAGGGGAGGGGGGGGGGGGTTGGGGCAAGTAGAGATAGTGGTTGAGAGAGGAAGGGGATTTGTACTCAGCTTTTAATCCCAAAGAATTGCGCTGACTAGAGGAAAGACGAACATTTCCTCATTTTCAGCAGTTCTACATTTTCCTTTACATCTGTTAGTGATGTATGTGTGTGTCCTTTTTTTTACACTGCTCTCAGGTCATGACAAAGGATGTGGTCTTCAATTATGGCCTTCAACGTACCCGTTCGGTCACTATTACTAAGCCGTATACCTGTACATACAGTCGTTTAATAAAAGCACGAGAGCAGGAGTGGAAATAGTGCATGAGTGTCTCACTTGTGCTGCCAGACAGGAAGCCAAGCAGTGACAAACTGCCAAAAAGTATATAGTGCTCGCAACATTAAAACAGTCTGTGCTCGAACTCAATACACAGATGTGAATCAGGTGTCTAAATACACTTTTTTTTCCCCCCTGCTCAGTAACACTTTTTAAAGACGAACAGTCCTGATCTGAATTTGAAGACGTCGAGGCAGCTGTATTACATCCTTGTTAAAAGAGGTCATAAAATGTCAGCCACAATAGCATCTCGACTTCAGCCTTTTACTTATTAGGCCATCATGCTTAAGGCTGTGCTCTCTCTCTCTCTCTCTCTCTCTCTCTCTCTCTCTCTCTCCCTGTGTGTGTGTGTGTGTGTGTGTGTGTGTGCGCGCGTGCTGGAGGGCCTTTTTAAACATTGAGCTCCAACAGTGAGCAGCATGGTGAGGGTGGCTGTTAAACGGCTTTAGTCACTGCCTGTCCATTGTTTGGAGATTTTGTCTGGAGGGAAGGGAAGCAGGACCTGTATTTGTGTGTGTGCGCACATGTAAAAGAGATAGCACGGATTGCTCAATTAATCATGCTCGGATCGTGTTCTCAACTTTTGCTTCATTTAACGAATTAAATGTAATCAAGAGCAGTACTGACTTTGATTAAAGCCGGGTATTTGTCGGTTCTATTAAGCTTTTAGCCTAACTACAATTCCAGCTTTTTAAATAAAGTGCAGTAATTAAACCTCAACTACATTTTTAAAAGTAGCTCCAGTCTAAACAACGCTTATATTTTGCAGTTATCAGTTACATATTATTGTGAAGCATTATAAAGTGATAATTTCTAATGTAAAAAAAAAAAAGCCTGTTAAATGTGAATTTAATTGGAAAAAGTCTTGCTTTCTAAACTGTGCAGAACGATCATGATAAATCATTACGATTTCACTATTAAGCAAAGCCGTCGTTATCGTTTTAGCTCTTATCGCACCGTCCTACTTTCTACTTGTGTGGGTTTGGTACTCAGGTCATTTGTCCTCAAGTCTCTCTCATTGCCTGTGCCAAAGCCCAACTCCCACCAGAGACCTTCATGTCCAAGAAGTGTGTGTGTGTGTATCTGTGTGTGAGGCATTGTCTCTAAACCATCTTCAGTCGTTCTGCTCTGTTTCTTCTTCTCAAAGCCTGTGTGGCCTTTTTTTTTTTTGTTCCTACTCTTTTCCACACATTAAAACCAGCTCTATCCAGTCGACCAAATTGTTAAAGAACCTGATCCTACATTCAAAGCCAACACATCCTGCAGGTTCCAGATCAACCCTTTAACTACTTTTACAGATTTATGATTTTGATCCAGATTTCAAACGATGTCCCGCATCGTTTCTATTTATTTATTTTTTTGCTTGTCGTCTAGTTGTCATTTTCCTCTCTCTCTCTAATCCTTTTTTTTTTTACTCCTTCTGTAAGCTTGAGTTGTTTGCAGCTTGTCAACAGCAGGGTGGTGGATGGGATTGCATTGAGCGCAGTGCAATTACATCATGTACTAGCTACGATCTGTGGGTACAGTGACATGTGTGGGCATCGTGGGAAGTCCATGCCACAGCAGACATCACAGATATGGGGTCTTTTGCGCAGTGCAGAAATCTGCACAGCTGACCTCTGGTCAGCTTTTGCTTTTTGTAGCATTTAGATCCTACGTTTATATGATGAAGTAGAATGATCAGGGATCAGTACACTTAATATATGGCAGTTCTTGGCATTAAGTCCCACTTCCTGAAAACGGTTCTTGACCCAGCTGGAGATTCACAGTATGTTTTGTGTTATACAGGATAAGGTTAAGATTTTAGACCCTTATATCTAAATGAAGCTGAAGACCAAACTACAGCCAAATTACACCATTTGCAGGCACAGATAGTTTACTTAAATCATCATCACAGTCAGCAGGCAGGCAGACAACCAAGGTTAACCAGGGTGAAAATGTTCTCTTAAAACCACAAGTAATAGGCAAAAGAACAACCCAATCATGTCTATAGAAAAGTATAAAGTACAGGAAATAACAAAATAGGTTCCATATGTAGTTTCCATACTCAACCTAGAGGTTGCAACCTGGAAATTTTTGCAGGTGCAACTTCACTTTTTGAAAGTAATCGTTAAATCCGAACTAAAAGCCAAACTTTATCGAGACTCTTCTATTTGCTCATTAAATGGTAGTTAACAACTTTAATCTTCTGTCTTTTTACTAATAGAAACACACCTGTATGACCTTTTGAGAGGTAAAACAACCCTCTCTAAGACCCCATAAGATCTACCCCTCATAAGCACCCCCCCGAACCACACATGCAAATAATTTGCTGCACTTGACAAACAGTGCAACGTGAAACCGACCGAAACGAATGAAAAATGTCACAAAAAGTCGACCTCTGCTACAGAGTTTAAGAACAAAACTAGGTGGGAAACCAGCCCAAGAGTGTAAGTGTAAGTAAAGTGAATTCTCTGTTTGTACTGCAAGATTTTGAAAAGACTTGGAGGAGAAACAAAGGGCTAAATTACGATGGGAAATGAGGATCGGGTTAAACCAGACAGATTATGAGTGAAAACATGAACAGGACACTGCCAGGAATAAAACATGACAGGACGTGCAATTATTGGAACAAAATGGACAGAAAAATTGTTTTTAGAATAAAAGCAATGTGCCAAATTTTCCACACTTTTGTTATTTATTTATTGTTCCTTTTTTCTAGTTGAATAGTGAATAGAGAACGTGTCACTAGAGCAACGTTTGTGTTTTTCATCGTGAACTAGAAACGTGTTTAAAATTGGTTATTATTAGCTTTCAATTATGCAAGCGTTTACTAATGTGAATGAGTTGTTACTATAGCAACGATAACGTACTCAAATGAACAGATTAATTCAGACATGTAGTTTGCTATGCAGAAAAGACTGCATGATAGCCTTGTCCTAAAGAAAAAAAAAATCAGTCAGATTCAAGAATTCAAGATGGATAAATAGTGGAAAACAAAAAAGGGACAGACTGGAGTATGGGATCTCATAGGGGTCAGAGCCAAACTGAACACTTTACTGTTCTTTACAGCTCTTTACTTCTCATTATTGCGAGAGAATTTGACAATTTATGTCACTTAACTGCTTTTGGTAAATACACATGGGGAAGTGATTCCTTCGTCAGGTTGTCAGGGTGTAGCGAGGCAACTTGTTCTGGTGGACGTGGTTGTAGGTTTGGCAGGAATTACAACATCCTGGCGTATAGTGGTTAAAGCTAAATATCCCAGTGGAAATGATTCATTTTATACAGTCAGCTGAAGCAGCTGCTACATGATTGGATAAAATCAGGGATAGCCTTTTAACTCTGATCCTAAAAGTTTGGAAGTAGGAAGCGTATGCTGAATCAACACTTTTACATCTCTTCAGGAAATGCAGTGCGTTACTTCCTGTGCCAAGACTGTGCGGTGTTTGTGAGTTCCTGCAAATGAGGTAAAGGGGCCAAGCTGAGGTCATGTATAAAGTGGAAATAACCACAAAAAAGGGCAGAGGCCATGTGTGTGGAGATGTTTGTGCAATAATAAGACAAAGGGTCTTCTGGCCACACTCTTCCCATAGCAGTTAAAAAAACCATTCCCTAAACATGACATCATTCTCTGATCTTTTGCTGCTATGTTCACCACAGATTGAACGAATCCTCTTTAATCTGTGTGACTTCTTTAATCTAGATACCACCAAATTAATGATTTGTGAGATAATAAACTTTCTGCAAAAGCCCCTTCCCTGGATGTTATTAGCAACAACTCTGGCTGCTGAAAGCTAACAGCCAAGACACATTTTACAAGAACAGTATGACACTATAAACCTAATGCTGTCTAAATCGCACATCAAGATGTTTGTTTCGTTCACACATCAAGCCATTACACAAGGCAAGCCATTAAACATTTAGAGAAAGTGTTCCTAATGGGTGCTTAGGATAGTTAGCTATTTTTTTCCGATGGTACTACAATGAACCTTTAGGACTTAATCTAATGGACAAAGCGTAAAACTATTTAGTGGCGGATGAAATCTTTCTGTCTGAGTGTTTATATCACTATAATGCACAACCTTTTAAGACGGTTTATTATCATGATCTTCTCACCAATGCAGGGATCCTGTGTGTCTGTGTTCTCCACCTGTCTGTGTGGGTTTCCTTCAGTTTCTTCACACCTCCCAAAACGTGCCAGTAGCTGGATTATCTACAGTGAACTGCCTGGAGGTGTATCTGCATGGTGCCTTGTGCTGAATTTGCATCTCAATCAGGGGTGTATTCCTTTTTTTATCAGCTTGTGTTCATACAACAAGGGTTTCCTATGCCAAAATCCCACAGGGCAGTGGGTTAAGTGGATAGGCTCTTTGTTGTTGATTGGAGGATTGGATTTCAAGCCCTAGTACTGCCATGCTGACATTGTTGGATCCCTGAGCAAGGCTTTTAACCCTCTCTCTGCATCATGGCTGACCCTGTGCTCAGACTCCATTTGGGTCAGATATGTGCTAATAATAAAAGACTTCTTCTTCTAAGACAGAACCATGGTTTCCTCAAGGTTCCCCAGTTTCCTCTGACATACCAAAACTTGTCAGCAAGCACATTATCTTCTCAAAATTGGCTCTAGATAGGAATGTGTGTGCCTGGTTCTCTGTAATGAACTTTCGTCCCATCTGTGGGTATGTTCCTGACATTTGCCCTGTGCTTCCAAGATCCACACAATCCTATCCAGCATAATATGGTTACTGAAGATGAATGGATGCATGACAGTAGGTGTATAATTTGGCAGTATTTTATCCGAAAAGGAATCTCAGATGAACAATATTTGGTAGATATCACTGAACCTGACAACTGGATAAACACTGGTTAAATATTCCTACATATCCTATGTGACATATACTAGAGAAGTACATCAGCTTTGGGTGTTGTGTGGTTTAAATTCAGGGACAAAAACACATGCAGAGAAACCAAAAGCATATGCTGTATATTCCATCATACATTCTTTCAAGCTGGAAAATAGATATATATATTTAGAAGGGATTTGACTCTCAGAAACATCAGTAGTTCTGCAATTGATTTTATACCCATGTGTTGGAAGACTTTCTCATGTCTTTGCATGATTGATTTCCGATGTTCTACTATATTATTATCCTGTAATGAAGGTTTTGTGGGCGGCAAAATGTTCGAGTCGAAATCGTGGAAGATGGGTAGAGTATTTTTTTTTTTATACAAGCCTTTAAATAGATGTCTTTAGGCGGGGTTCAGAGCTTTTAGTGGTAAGGCCTGCTGCTTTCCAGCCACACCAAACCTTCTAAAGTGCTTCTCCACTCATTCGGCAAGACAAATCTGAAGGACAGTGGACTGCTGGCTGTAGAGTAAGTTTCTTATTTCTTATTTTTTGGAACAGAGGTGTGTAAATTTGTATTATGCGTCGCTTAGATTTCTTCAAGATTTGAAATGTTTTCAGTCTGAGGAAGTGGAACACATCTGAGCTGGATATTAGTCCGTCATTACGCTTTATAATACTGTAATATGGAAATTATATTTTAGGGATATGAACCATGTTGAATCCAGTGATTTATACACCACCCTCCAAACTTGACCATATTTCCTGCTGATGTATTCCAAAAAGTTTTGCATGAATGAGACTAATGTCTTCTGCAACTGCACCTAATTGAGTTTTTGAAAGCTTTTCAAAAAATTTCCCAAATTGTCTATTGTTATCTGTAGAATCTCTAACTTCTAGCATTGTAGTAATTTCTGTCGGTTTTCTGTGACATTTTGTTTTGACACATATTTTTTCCCATTGTGGTAATTCTCACAAGCTCATTTGGTTGTAAAAACATGGATATTTATTATTGTTCAAACATTTGAAGGGAATTCATTTGTGAACCCGGCAAGCTTCTGAGGATAAAAAGAGCTCTTTTGCGTTTGGTTTATTTGCTTCCTAAAGAGATCAAATCTACAAATTGCACTCTACAGTTTAATTGCTGATTTAAGAATATAGTTCAGTATCTGTTTCGATCATCTTGCCTCAATCATACAAAGAATTCACAAGACAAGCGAAGCATAAGAAATTCTGTGTTGACTAAAACGACCAGAAGTCTTAATGTTTTTGTCACTGTTAACAATTACATAGCTTGTGTGGGTTTGGACAGATTTGCTCATCAAATATGATTTTGAGTTACTCATTGAGTACACTGTTTTTCCATTATGATGGCAGAAAAACAACAAATCAATCAGAAAAGGCTCATAAATTAGTTATTCTGGAAGAGTTTAAATGGTGTGTGTGTGTTGCTACTGTACATGCGTGTGTGATCTTTGACTTAAACCATTCGAACTCATCACCTTCTGATCAGTAGGACAACACCTTATCCACTGAGCTACAATACCACATCCCCCACAATTTGTTAATTTTGTGTTACTTTTGGGCACAAAATGGTGAATTCCTGTAAATGACTGGTAAAGGCTAGTGTGGATCAAATGCAAATGTAAGGCTTGTTATTCGCTTCCTTTGTACCTTTTTCTACAGGTGAATAAAAGTTAATGTATTGTACTTTTAAAATCTGCCACTTCTTGTTCTGACTGAAGCTTTAAACAATCTGGGAGAGAAACTGTAACGTGAATCTTACACGTCAACTCAGGATCAGATTTTAGCTTGTCTCTGAGCACCATTCTATTTCTGCTATGCTCTGAGGGCCAGTCGGGTTGAGCCTGATATTTTCAGTATTGAAGCGATTGCTGTTATTCCCCTACAGACTGCTATGCGGATGCCACTGTCCGCAAATGAGCGGAGAGAAAAGTGCGACGAGACGAACTTTTATACACATGCGAATCCACCCACAGATCAAGGTTGCTCTCCACTATGCAATTAAGTGTTATAGTTGGGGAGGGAAAGGCCGCATGACCTAGCCTGCATGCCTGTCGGGTCGAGGAGCTTTATTTAAATTGTTTGGTCACACACCCACACGTCCACAAGTTTGTCATTTTTCATTTATTTTATTTTTTTTTTAAATGCATGCACATGCAGTATTCTGTGCTGCAACTTGCAAAAGGAGCTTGATGCTATTCTCTCTCTCAATCACATACACATACACTCTCATTGACTTTCAGGGTGGTATCTCCTGGTGTTGGCTACAGCCCTGCTGCAGTACATGATAAGCTGGGATTTATTTAGATGGCTATACACACATACACACACGCGCGGCAGAGTGGCATGAACGGTATTTAAGATTGCCAGCGGCATAGTGCAGGCCATTTCCCAGTATCATATTTAGAGTGGACACAACATACGCTACAACTCATCAAAAGAGTAGCTATCTACAGCAACACATCTAAATCTCCCTCTCAATGCTGCTGTGTCCCAGTTTCACCGGTCTATCAGCAGTACTGGGCTTTTCCATTGTTATAAATGAGACGTATGAACTCATGTTCACCCCAATGCCTGTACAAGCTTATCCACTCATGTGACTTTACTGGAATAAGACAGACCTACATTCAAAAGTAATATATTTATTTTTATGTTAACTATGTTTAACGATCTACCAGCGTTATGGATGTGAGTATTTTGGAGGAAAGGCTACGTTTTGTGAATTTTAAAGGCTTTAAAAAAACATCATGTATGCATACAATGAAAGAAAACGACACTGTACATGTGCATGTTTTGTACATCACTAAGGAAACTGTGGAAATTCATCTGTTTATTTTCCAAGGCTATGTGAAAATACAGCAGAAAAAAGAAGGCAACTGAGATTGTGCTAAGATTGACAGTTATGTGGAATTGTCCTACTAACATTGTTGTTTAAATGGTACAGGATGGTAAGCCATGTTTATGAATATCACAGAAAAATCTTCCCAGTAATCCTGTCAGATTTATTTCATGTTAGTTATCCAGTAAGCATTAGCACTGAAGATTAGAATCATTTTAGAACATGACATAAAATCCTTTCAGAAATCCTGTCAGATTAGTTCATGTTGATAGCCAGCCAATAGTAGCAATGAATATTCATCACAGAGTTTTTGAGTCAAATAAACTATCAGCTAGTGTTAAGAGTAACATCATGGATAGAACATGAATGGTCTTTCAGAAATCCTGTCAGTTTCGTCCATGTTAACTGGCTAGCTAGCATTAGCAATAGAAATTATACACTTACAATTGTGCAGCATTTAGCGGACGTGCTTATCGAGAGCAACATATAGAAGTGCTTTATAGTCTCAGAAACGTTTCACTAGGTCACAGACTGACGATATAACTTGATAAATATAGACTAAACACAGACTAATCATGATAACTATACATCTCTGAAATCATGTCAGGTAAGTTTCAGATAAGCTAGCCAGCTGTATTAGTAGACATCATGAATATTTATGACTACACCTAGAAAATTCTCTTAGAAATCCTGTTATAATATAATCCCACTAGTTATAATAGTCTAGAAAATCTATGAAAAGTCTTAGCGACCTAACCTACTTTCTTGGGGGCACTGTTTAGTCTGGTAACACACGACTGGCTATAGTGAGTAAAAAATCTAAAAAGTAGAATATGCATTAGCGATGATCAACAGTGATGTATTTGAAGCATTATTGTGGACATATTCTTATGTATGCAACCTGGTGAAGACACTGTAATAAACATAGCCTATATAATTGCTCCAGAAATTCCCATTGATTGTATTTCTAGGCAATCAGAGCCCTTTTGCGATTCACAGATGCATAAGTATGTTAATTGTTCATCTGTGGTGTGTATATGACTGAAGAAAACACTGATCATTGCTTCTCTATGTGTGTTGACCACAGAGAATAATAGCAGCTGTGGAGGCTTTTAGCTGCTTGCCAATGCCGGAGAAACTGCTGGTGCCCTTCCAGAAAAACAATACTTACACACTCGCCTGTCAAATCAACATCACTCTCTGTCTTTCTGTTTCTCTCTTTCTGTCTGTTTCTCTCTCTCTCTCTCTCTCTCTCTCTCTCTCTCTCTCTCTCTCTCTCTCTCTCACACACACACACACACACACACACACACACACACACACACACACACACACACACACACACACACACACATGCTACTTATCTTTGTTTCTGCTTCACCTGTGTCTCTTGCGTCATGTTTGTTAATTTAACAGCAATGTCAGGTACATGGCAGCAGCTGAATCCAGGCACTGACAGTCCTTTACTGGTGCACCTGCTTACCTTGTGTAACATAGTTTGGTCTCCTGGTGCAGTCCTTTTGGACACTCATTTTGCAGAGGTTGATCAGATGGTTTTTAATGTAAAATACAACAATGTAAGGAAATAAAAAAACACTTTAACTCTCTTGCACCGTTCATTGTTGCCGCTCCATTAAGCACCTGAATGGTTCTAGCAGTCTTTGCCTGTTGTGGGACACATTACCATATTGGCATAAGAATAATTCAAGGTTTGGGAGAGAGAATACTCATGAAACTTATCTTTCCCCTATCTTGGTTCCAGTAAATTCACAGTTTTCACATGACACAATTTTTGCACCACCTTCCTTTCTCTGCTTCAACCACTCAGTCAGAATTCTCTAACATGAAGCAAATCGCTGCTCATAACTATAATAATATATTTCAGTGCCCTTATGTTTACAGCTTCTCAACTCACTCTCCATTAGAATATCAGCCAATGTATGGTCGGTATCTTATGCGTTAACACAATATTATAGAACTAAGATAGTTTTTGGTGTCTGTGTGAATAATAACTATGTATATATTTCAGATTATAACCTAAAAACCAGCCAATGTTATAAATAAAACCTAAAATCCTTTCAGAAATCTTGTCAGATTAGCGCATGTTAGCTAGCCAACTATCAAAGCAGTAAAAAATTGGAATCGGTTATAAATATAAAACATAAACTTCTCTTAGAAATCCTGTCAGAATTACTGATATTAGCTTGCCGGGTAATGTCAGTCATAACAGTTATAAAAATGTAGGAATATATCCTAAGAATCGTCTGAGAAATTCTGTCAGATTAGCTCACGTTGGATAGCTAACCGGTATTATCAGCTGAAATCATTTATGAAGATCCTCTCAGTAACCCTGTCAGAAATCCTGTCCCAAAAGTTATATTTCTGTTGTAATCATTTGAAATTGAAACAGAGTGAACAAAATGTGTTACAGGATCAATATGAGATTTAATCACATCCCGTCTACAGCTCATAAGTAATTGAGGCCAAAATTTTATAAAATGTAATAGAACCCAAACCATGCACCATTTTGAGCAATCATTTTATGGTTTGTATTACATTTATACATCACAGAAGTCTAAACTCTAAATGTGCCACTTTTAGTTCAAAGTAATGAATATTAATGTCATTGCTAAACAGTCCTAAATAAGTCAAAGCTTCTGAATTGCTCTCAGTATATTAAGATCAAAAGAAACCGCCCCTGCTCTTTGTGTAGAAGCTCAATTACATGCTGAGTGAAGTTGGGTGAACATGCAGCAGTTAATTAAACCCTCCAGAGGGGAATTTCAAAAAGCGTGAACGCCTCTACTGTTTTCTTCTGCAGTCTCAGCCCTATTTTACACCCTGGCAGTAGATGATGTCATGGTGCCTTGTTGATGTGTAAAGCTTCATGGCCTTAAGGCTTATTTAGCTTTTGAGAACAATGCACTGTTGGACAGGGTCTTGGTTTGGGAAAGGCCCCCATCTTACTGCTACAGATTACTTCCTGTCATGAAAGCAGCAACAGCATTTATGCATTGAATTTTTTGAAATAGGAAGCAATGATGCTGTATAGACAATTACACACAACTACACCATTTTAGATCGTTTGTGATTCTCTAGTTAGCCACTGAATGTCTAAGGAGAAATACAAGCTGATTTTCACAATATTTGCCGTTGTTGCAGATGTTATAGAGATGTTAGAGACATTATATGGAAAATAAAACGGATAAGCAATGTTTAACTCTTTTCACCATTTTTTTCACCTGTTTCGGGGTTTCCATGTTCAACATTGATTGGCTTTGTCATGTTACAGTCTACAGTGGTGGAGGTTCATATGAAAGTAGCAATCAGTGCTTTAAAAATGTATAGTATTCTATGAGTATATTTGTCTTGCCTTCTCTATGAGATTCCCCAAGTGCTTGTTCATACGAATAAAAAATTTGCAGGCTTTAAATTCAATGACTAAAATACTGTTAATTTTATGAAAAATAGAAGGTGAAAACACCTCACACTGAAACCCAACAGTGTCCTGACTAATTTTGTATCGGACTGGTGGAGATCAATTCATCAAATCAAGTCAAATTTTATTTGTCACATACACATCATTCATCTGTTTATATTGATTGAAAATATCTGAGGGTTATTTTCTTTAGTTTTTATTTATTATCTGCTGTTTATTTACTGTTTTACTGCAGTGTGTCTTGAATTTAAGTAACCTCTATTGAGGTTTACAGCTTGGCCTCAGTGTGTCAATAGATGCTTTAAATATGGGCATCTGTAGAGATTAGAGAGTTGAAAGTGGTGTGAATTTGACGGAATGATGATTACACTACACCATATGTTCCATATGTGTTGTATATGGTGTGAATTCTTCTTCACACGGTACATTGTGCATCACGTTGAAGTTTTTCCTTTTGTTTTAAGAGCTTAACTCAATCCTGACCACAACAGACTGCTTCCTCTCAGTATGTTAAGTGGGAGGACACTGATTTGTGGGGAGAACGTTAGTTAGATAGCATCGCCTGTGCTACCTATGCACCACTAGGTAGCACAGGCGATATGATGAATGTATCAAATGCTCACCAACAATTAAACAGGGACGTTATGGCAGACGTTCCATGTAAACAGATTAAAACTGATTAAGTTTGTAGTCATGGCTATGGTAAGTGTCCATAGTATGGGGAATGTTTATGTGGCACTCTTGGAAATAGTCCACAGGGTTAGTGCTTTGTATAAAGGTAAACTCGTAAGTTTCAGTTTTCTGACATTTTTATGGTTTCATGGTAACAAAAGAAGTTCATGAGAGAGAAAAGTAACATGTGGATGTTGTTACATATACCGTACATATATGCGAGATGGCAGGAAGAGTGTAATGGATCTGTCAGTAAACTGAAGTTCACATTCTCTGTGTGTATGTTTTATCTGCAGGTTTATCTCATCAATGTCACATACTCTGATTCCACGTCCCACGTTATCTACCGGAGATACAGCAAATTCTTCGACCTTCAGGTAGGAATTCATATACACACACTTACATACTACTCTCTCTCTGTCTCTCTCTTTCCCTCTCTCTCTCACACACACACACACACACACACTCCACTCATTTAGCAATGTGTTTCCCCACAATTCCAGATAAATTATATTATGTGTTATATATACACAACTTCACACAGGAAACAGAATTACAAAAATGCAAATATCCAGCAATAGTTTAGCACAAACGCTTTCTGTCAGTTGCTGATAAACACGTCAGACGTCAGAGAGAACTCCCTCGCATGCTTACTGCCACCCTGATTGGCAGCTTATTTGATAAATGGCTTGGAAAGAAAGTGAAATTAATTTTGTTTAATGTAGCATGCATTACTGACAGGACCAAATTGACTTTTATAAGCAGTTTTAATACAGTGCATGGTCTTGTACATTACAAAATTCCTGTTTAAGAACTGTAAGCCAGACCTTGTAGACTGGAGTTGTAGAATGGGAGTGGACGTGTTCAGCCCATTCCCTCAGGCTTTAGGTTTGTATGCATGTCTCAGGATTAGGGTGTGTGGATTAGGACATGCATGTGTGGAGCCCATATATAAAATGTGTTTTAAAAATGCATACAGTCCCAAAATAAAAGCTGATTTAATTCTCTTGTGTTTATGAGTCCAAAATCAGACTCCATTATGAAGTACTATTAATGTAATCTTTTAAAATAAAAATGTAATGTATATATGGATACTGTTGTGTACTATATACTAATGTATATATGGATACCACAATAATGTCAACATTTTAGTTTATACATGGATTATCAAACATTTTAATCTATATACAGTTTGAAGATGTATACAACCAGAAATCGTACTTTTAGAAATCCTGTCAGATTAGCGCATTTTAGCTAGCCAACAAACATAGAAGTAAAAATTGGAACTACTTATAAATATAAACCCTAAACTCCTCTCAGAAATCCTGCATGTTTACCTGCTATTGCTGGTTAATGTTAGAGAGTAAGTATTATAAAAATGTACGAATATAAGATTTCTTTTAGAAATCCTGTCAGATTAGCTCATGTTAGCTAATCAACCAGTATTAGCAGCTGGAAGCGTTTATGAATGCAACTAAAAATCCTCTCAGGAAACCTGTCAGAAATCTTGTCCCAGCAGTTATATTTCCCTTAAGGTCTGTTTTGATTATTTGGATTAGAAACAAAATAAATAAAACAGCATTACAGGATTTGTATGAGTTTTAGGGGCACGGTGGCTTAGTGGTTAGCACGTTCGCCTCACACCTCCAGGGTCGGGGTTCGATTCCCGCCTCCACCTTGTGTGTGTGGAGTTTGCATGTTCTCCCCGTGTCTCGGGGGTTTCCTCCGGGTACTCCGGTTTCCTCCCCCGGTCCAAAGACATGCATGGTAGGTTGATTGGCATCTCTGGAAAATTGTCCCTAGTGTGTGATTGTGTGAGTGAATGAGAGTGTGTGTGTGCCCTGCGATGGGTTGGCACTCCGTCCAGGGTGTATCCTGCCTTGATGCCCGATGACGCCTGAGATAGGCACAGGCTCCCCGTGACCCGAGGTGGTTCGGATAAGCGGTAGAAGATGAATGAATGAATGTATGAGTTTTAGTCACATCCTATGTATAGCTCTTAAATAATCTAGGCCACATTTTATAAAATATAATTTCATATCTCATGTTGGTTTTTTTTTATTCTTAGGATTCTATTTAGATATCTAGTTTTCTAAAAGGATGTTAAAAAAATCTGGAAAAAGAAATTAAATTTAAACCAAAAAAATATTTACCAATTTATTTTAATAGATTTGCAACGCACATGTCAATTGGCACATTTTTGCTGTATAATTGCTATATGATATTAAAAAAAAAACAACATAAAACGGCCATTATCTATTTGGAAGTGCCTTGCAATATATTAAAAGAACATGGTAAATTATTTGAATATTTTTCATGTGTCTCACATTATGTTTATCTATATATTTGTGTGTTTGTTCCACTATCACAGCACCCATGTTAAGTTAACCTATTTTAGACCCATATGGGACTATGAAAAGAGCCCACTGTGTTGTAGAGGAAGCCATGTTCCTACCAGGAAGGTGGATCCAGTGTCAAAGCCTCCATTGATAAACTACAGAGGAGTTGCTGAGCAAGCCCCACACCTCCCATGCCAAACTGAAAGTCGACAGTTAACGCACAGTTTTACTCCACATTTACACAGGCCTTTGCATAATAAACACACTAATACTGGATGGTGAAGGAAGATTAAGACGCTTTCTCATATGGCTTGTGGTCTACTTTGAGAAAATGGAAATTGGATTCAAATCTGCTGCTTCAGCCCTGATGAGATCTTGTTACTGAAGCTCCATGCACTTTATTATTCTAAATTCTGGCTTTTAGTTATGACTAGCTGCTGCCATTTGAGTTGTGTGCAGTAATTCTTGCTAGATAGAACTAGGGAAAATTTACTTCACAGCTGATTCAGCACTATTGGACCACTCCCCAATGTGTTTTGCTCCATATAAAACAAAACACACCCCTGTTGATCAAGAATAAGGGCTTTTGATCATATTATTTTTGAATCACTAAGCAATGGTCATAAGTGTGTTGGGCAGAGTGCTGTACCAGCTGGTCGATACAATGCGCACTTTCCTGCAGAGTCTATCCTTTGCATGCTGCACGATTGTTGAACAGATGCCATGTTTGGAGGCATCTTTGTAATATTTTGGGTTTATATCATGGTGTGCTTGCCAGGCTGCAGTGTTGATGCCTTTCCCCTGGGGCTTTCTTTCATGATTCAAGCTTGTTTGGCCAGCTTCTAGCTCATACTGGATTAGAGCCTTTCCACTGTAAAATATTTATGTGCCTGAAGTTATCCTGCTTTTAGCAACATGCACAGAGCTAGACAGAAAGAGAGTAAAGCCAAGATGGCTTCATAAATTTTGAATAGGTTTAGTACATGTTACATAGTCATAAATTGCATTTGTGATGTTTTACCTTGGTTATTGAGTAATGACTTCTCTATTCAGCAGGATGATGTAATATTCTTTTCTGTTGTTGACAATATGACACTTAACCTTGTCAATCTGAAATGATAAGGTTGATGCTGTACCTCAGCATAGAGTATTCCAATCATAAATTTGTAATCTAGGTCACTGGGCAAGTAAAATCTCTAGTGTGGTTGGCTATCTGGAATCCTAAATGACTATCAATTAGTAACACAAGAAACAAGCTAGTTAGCTAGTTTCATTAATTCAGACTAAAGGAAAAAAAATGAGTTCATATCATTGGGGAACATCCCAGATATGAGATGTGGTGTTACGTCCTTGCATTGAACATAAAACTGGACCATTTTGCTCAGTTGTTTGTTACTGACAATCAAAAGTTGCTATTTATTTAATGCAAGCTAATTAATCAATGTAGGAAGAAAGGTTCTACTGCATGGTTACATCAGCATTAAGCACAGGTACGAATAAAACACCAAAGATAGAATTTCATGGTTGGATAGGATCTGGTAGCAGGGATTTCAGCTTTCTGAACACAAATTCAAACTTAAAAATGGTGAAAGTCATGTCAAGCTTTGACATATGTTAGGAACACTGACCTTAAAATCCACAAATTACTACAAATTACAAACTACTCACTGTATATTGAATTTTGAATATTGAAATTACACTCTTTACTATTGAAACTACACAGAATGCTTGCATATATCTTGCTTTCCTATTTGAGCAGGAGTTTGTTGAGGTTGATTTTGACTACGACAAAATGAGGCGAATGACCATATGCTAAAGGTTTCTTTTCTTTACCCCTTAGCTGAATGTGTGTCAGAGTTGCTCCCTTACAGGGAGTACCACCTATGGTGTGTACCCAAATAGAACAGAAGCTCTTTTCATCTCGAGCGCCAACGGCAAAGTTAGCCATTTTACTTTGTCCCAAATCTGCGACTGAGAATTGCAAGCATAATCCTAAATTTATTCTTATCCATAAACTGACTTCATACCATATATAAAGAGGACAGTTTATATATTAAGGCCTCTACCCAAGAAACCAGTTTGTAAGATTAGCAAGTCTTCTGTTCATCCACAAAAGCATCAAAAGCATGTTTCTCCTCTATTTGCTTTCTATGACCATTTAGATTTTGTTGTATCGGATTGTCGGATTTGTCATATTGCTGATTTTGTGAGTCTAATTAGAACATATTTTACTGCTTGGCCATCCACACATTTCAGAACACATTCTGCTCATGTGATCCAAAGTCAGTTTTCAGTGCTGAACATTTTTGTGGCTTCTGGCTGACCTTCACTCAGTGTTTTTCTGTTGTGTTTCAACAGCATTTTGCTGATACAAGATGTCTGGTTGCTGGGTTTGTACTTGACATATTTGTGGCTGGTTGACCAAGCTTCTGGTGGATTTTTTTGTTATGTTTTTGGATCAGAAATAAAACATTGAGTAGCAGACAAAAGCAAGATGACAGGGAGTGTCTGTGGATCGGTATTACCACAAGGTCTGGTTTGTTCATATTCCAAATCGCATTCATGTAATAGCAACTTTTACATTTTTACATAAATAACAAAATACAACACATTATGGAATGTTTATAATATTCACTACTAACATGAAAAACTTGACTTTTTACTTTGACGCAAAACTGTTACTCCTGTTGTTGCTGTTTCAGTGAGTCTAGTTAGGGCTTAGCCCTATACACATTTCAGGACACAGTAATGCTCACAAGTGATCAAAAGTCAATCCAAAGACAGATTTCAGAGATTTTTCATGCCACATTCACATTATAACATTTACTGATATAACACTAGCTGACTAGGTAACCCAACATCATCAACATTATCAAATGTTATCAAATGTTCATAATATTATGACTAGCTAATGCAAGTTACCCTGTCATTATTTCTGAGAGTATTTATTAGCTCACATTGATTAATGTTCACAATATTTACTATAAACACTTGCTGATTGTCTAAAGTGTGATAATCTGAACGATTTTTCTGAGAGGATTTTTACATCACATTTATAAATCTTTATGATACATGATCCAGCTTACAGGATTCCTGAGAGATTTGTAATTTCCCATTTACATATGATCATAATATTTAATACTAAGAGTAGCTAACTCTCTAACAGGACAGGATTTCTGAGATTTTTACCTCACGTTCATAAATTGTCATAATATTTACTAGCTGATCTACTAACATCATATAACCTGCCATTTTTTAGAGTCACACTCACATTATAATATTTACTGATATAACACTAGCTGATTATATAACACAAGCTAAAGTAACAGGATTCCTGAAATGGTTTTTACATCACATTCATTAAATGTTCACAATATTATTACTCACATTAGCTGATTAGCTGCCATGAGGTATCACATTCACAAATCTTCATGATACATAATCTACAGGATTCCTAAGAGATTTTGAATGTCCCATACAAGGGTGTCGATTTGGGTAGACATGTCCCTACCAATATCCAGGGAACAATCAATTGTCCCTAGCAATAATTCGACCAAGCCTATATATATACATAACCACTGATGTCCGTCTGTGTCTTGTGCTTTTTTACTTATTTCATTTAACATTTATCCAGGAATCATTAAATAAGATGAAAAATATTTTACAATGGCGTTCTATAAAAAATAGTGCAACTTGTGGAACACAAACGGTTAACAGATCTACCCCTGCAATGAATCTCTTTAACTCACCTCTCTAAAAGGATTGGCCTTTGCCTTTTTTGAGTCCTGCCTCTCTAACCCACTTTGCTGTTTGATTGACTTTGTCTTTCTCACTAATGTGTTGAGGTACAGTACGCTGCAGCTATATTCCGTTGTATGAAATGATTATGCAGGCTACTAGTATGTGAGTAAGAAAGTATTCTTATAACAACAAAATATGCACAAAATACGGGGAATGTTGTCCCCACCAATGTCAAATAAATTATGTCCCCACCAATGTCAAAATCAAACTTACGCCTTTGGTCCCATATACAAATGTACAATATTTACAACTAACAGTAGCTGACTATTAAACTGGACAGGATTTCTGAGAAGTGATGTTCATAATCATATTACTTACATTAGCTGATTAGTTGCTAATCATGAGCTAACCTGACAGGATTATGAGAATTATCTGAGAGAATTATCAAGATCTTTTCATGGTGCTGTTGCTGACATAATAGACATTTGTGCTCTGTCAGTAACAGATAACGACCAGTTTCTTCTTGGACATCAGATATAAATTTGGATACAGATGTTTTGTGTTAGGTCTCTGTTATGGCTGATTATGACTATATTTGTGTGGATATAGAGTGATATTTTTACCTCCTTGTGGTAGAGTGGTATGTCGTCTAGAGGGGGTTGACTCATTTTATGACTCGCATACATCCTTTTAGTTACTGGTTCTTCCTCTTTCTTTAAAAGAATCTCTTCATCTTTACAGGATATACAAACCATGGTGTCCCACATTCTTATACACATGTATGTATTTTTATGATTCACAATCTCTATATTTCCTTCCACATTTATAAAAACTCCACATCACTGAAAATTAATAGCACATGACTACCACTTCACACAGTAGAGCTGTTTCTCCAGCCACCTGCTGATCCTCTAAGGATTCAGAACATTCCTCCTTACTGTAACCAGATAACTGTGGACCAAGTGTTATCCGAAATGGGAATAGGGGAATGCATGAGTTGCTTGGAGCCACCCACTTTTTATGTGCCCATAAGGGGCCTCCAGACCACTAAGCACTCCTGGCATCTTCAACTGGCACAGAATTTTGGTGTCCCAGCACTTTTCCAGGGTCAACAAGCATCCAGTTCGGTATCATGCGCCAGTTCAGTGGGAGAAGAATGGCTAGTTATTATCTGAACTTGGGCGTGGAGGATAAAGACATGTTTCATGAGCGAACACCTACACGTTATGAACACACTTCTTCACTGTGCTTGCAAAAAAAAACAATGGAGGTTTTAACCTCCAACACTCCTAACTATTTAAAGTTTATTTTAAAATACCCCATTAACTATTCATCTTACTAGCTAGAAATAGAAATCATTTATACAACACTCCTCTTTTTATAAATTGAACCAAACAATGAAAATAAATGTTGTCTGGTCTTTGTTCTGTCTTCAACTGTCATGTATAGGTGAGTCTGTGCCTACTGTAGCCTTGTAGGTTCCTGGTCTTGGATGACAGGAACGGAACCTGATGTGATCTTCTGTCATAGTCCGTGCACCTCAAGGATTTGATGTGTTAGCACATTCTGAGATGCTTTTCTGCTCAACATGGTTGTAAATTTAGTTTACAGGTTAGGTTTAGGTCATTTGAGTTACAGTAGCTTTCCTTTGAGCTCAATCCAGACTCATAGGTCTCATCTGATTTCCAAATAATCCAATCAAACTATAGATCCATAATAGAAGCTGTTTGCAATTTTTTATGATATTTGTATTTACAGCTGACTTAGGACTAATTTAGTTTAGGAAGAGATTCAGGTTTGGTGAGATGTTTTTATATCAGTGCAGAAAATGAGTTATTACTAATTTAAAATTAGACAAAGGGACAAAGTTCAATGGTGTGGTGTAATATAGAAGGTGTCTGTACCATGCTTTATTTTCCCCCTTGTCTGAGAGTGGTTTGAAGTCAGCATGATTAATTGAGGCTTCAGTAGAGGAACGAGAGAGAAAGAGAGTGTGTACCTTTGTATCCCTGTGATCCTCAAGACTGGTGTGTCTGTAGGCTGGTGCCATGTGTTGAAATTTCAGGATGGAAATAGCGAGTGAGGGGATGTGCGGTGAGACATAAAACTTTTGATGTGTGTGTGGGCAGTTGTGGCTGTGATTACTGTGTGACTGAGTGCATGTCAGGCCGTTTGTTTGCCAGACCCTGAGCTCTTGACCACCCCCTCAGTTTAACACACATATGCGCTTTGATCTGGTTACACATTGCCAAAGAATGATGTTACTTAAAAAGCTAGCAGGCTACAAAGCTGGTCTCTGTGTTTGCCATGGGAAGAGACTCTGTTGCTGAAACATTTCCTTCTGACTAGCCTTCTCTTTTTTCTGGCCTGTCGTCAGTATCCTTTTCACTGTTTGTCTTTCTTGCTCACCATTCCTTCTCTCTTAAAACTTCAGCATCCTTGTAATACCGTAGCGAAGATTGTCTGAGGCATCAATCCACATCAAGGCTATTTTTCACTCCTTATAAATAGAAATTTGTCAAGGTCTTTATTTCTAGATTGTGAAGTAACATGGCATTGAGGTGATCAGAAAGGAATCAAATACGTAAAAGAGCTGGGGCTGAATACACTGCAGCCATAACAACGATAACACAGGATGCATTTTACAGAATTAGTAGCCGGAATAATCTACTTGTGCTCAAGACTTGTGATGGAAGGACGATGAACAAGATCAAGACAGAATAGCTAGTTTCATGAGAAAACTATTACATAATACTTGACCTGATAATATCATACCAGCAATAATAATAATAATAATAATAAGAAGAAGAAGAAGGAGGAAGAAGAAGAAGAAGAGGAAGAAGAAGAAGAAGAAGAAAAGTGAAATATGATATTGATAAATGTTTCACCTCAAGCAGTACTCTACAGTAATCACACACTTCCAGGTCAATACGTGCTGCTGCTGTAAACTAGTTATTGCTCCAGTGAGGCAAAATCCAATTACATGTTTCTCAAGCATATGAACAACATAATTCATGTGAGCATACGGTTATATGCAAAGCTTTGACGTTTGCTGTACTCAATAGTATGGTTTCTGCACACATTTTCTTATAAAAAACAATAGACTGAAATAAATTGCTTCTTTCTTTCTTTTGAATTTGACCATCAATAACCTTAACAACAATTTCTGAGAAACCTTTTTAAAACAAATGAAATGGTTTACTTCAGGACAAAATTACTTCAGGCCAGTAGTTAATTGTTAGTGTAAATGAAAGCTTACTGTTATACATATGTTTAAAAAGGCATAAGACTCGGCCTGGAGACCTCCTAGCATGCACTTCTTTGCTTAATGCTAACTAGATTGTCATGATTTTTCTTTAATTCTAAATGACATAGAGGGGCACGGTGGCTTAGTGGTTAGCACGTTCGCTTCACACCTCCAGGGTTGGGGGTTCGATTCCCGCCTCCGCCTTGTGTGTGTGGAGTTTGCATGTTCACCCCGTGCCTCGGGGGTTTCCTCCGGGTACTCCGGTTTCCTCCCCCGGTCCAAAGACATGCATGGTAGGTTGATTGGCATCTCTGGAAAATTGTCCATAGTGAGTGAATGAGAGTGTGTGTGTGTGTGTGTGCCCTGCGATGGGTTGGCACTCCGTCCAGGGTGTATCCTGCCTTGATGCCCGATGACGCCTGAGATAGGCACAGGCTCCCCGTGACCTGAGGTAGTTCGGATAAGCGGTAGAAAATGAGTGAGAGAGAGAGAGTAACTGACATAAATATTGCATTTTGGGTACCGTGTTCATGGGAAAAGTAGCTCTGAATAACAATAAAACCCCAAAGCCTTTTTACCTATACCAACTATTTTTCCCAGACATAATTTGACTGTACTTGAATAAATATTTTCTTCAGAAATTAAACTCAATAATACAGTTTACTACTTACTATAAACAATAAATGAATTGGTGACATATGTCTAATTTCTGTCTTAACTTCTGTCTTAAAGTCTGGTTCTTTTCTCCGCTACTGGAGCTACAATGCTAAAGGCTGGTAACAAGTCAGGGAACCTTATAGCTACGAGTATGACATCATGTAAACTGCATACCTGCATACCATACAGTCAGCTCAGAGTTATAAACAGTCGTGGTAGCCATTTTGAACCACTAGAATCACTTTCTATACTTTCACTTTCTACATGTAGTAATAGTTTTGTATTAGCAGGATAAAGTTCATTATTGTGAATTTGGACGATTATATTGTACTTCAAATTTGCTTTCTATATTTTATAAAAACACAAAAGACACCGTTTCATGTTGTTCAGTGTTTGACAGTTTTGCTGAACTGCCTTAATTGTGGCTCCAGGACAAAAGTAAGGGAGGAAACTTTGGACACAAGATACGGCTTGGCTGACTAAACGTCATTTCTTGATTTTGGCTAAACAATTTCTTGGAAATTGGAAACAGAATGAAAGTGTGCAAAATAAATAAAAAGACAACATTTTTGGCTATGAGGTAATATGTAAGACTTGCAGGCAACACACACGCGCACACACACACACACACACACACACACACATACGCACACAAAACAGGGCTGATGCCCTTGTCTATATGATTACAGAGTCCAGGTCGATGGAGTTCTTTCTCACTCGAGTGGAACCAAAGCTATTTACATGATATAGATGTTTTACATTGACATGTTAAATTGTGTTTAAAGCTTAGAGAACAGAGGTGGGTCTTTTATATAAGAGGTTATTTTCCACACCACAGAGGAGTAGTAAATTGTACAGTTATAAATTTGACAACAGTCAAAATTTAGCATTGGTATATAAACAGAAAGTTTAATGATAAGGTTGCATAGGTGTTGGTTCTTTTTTTGTTAGTAGGAGAACTACCTCACTCTCTCTTACTCACTAAACTTAAACTAAGGCTAAAGTTTCCGTTGTACACACTAGGAGCAGGGTGCAGGTCAGTGACTCCATGTCTTTATACGGCTGCAGCTGTGTCCTCTTGGCACCGGAGTTTACTCTGGTTGGCAATTCTCCCCAAAACGTGTCATATCCATTTATAAAGAACATTACAAAGCTTCTGTTGATTAAAAAAAAAGACAACGTTGTCCCTTTTTAAAACCTCTTTTACATGGCTAAGACTCACATGCAGCCCAGATTACATGGAAATACATGAATGAGTTGTTTTATACTGCTTTCCTTTATTTCTTCCTATATTTTGGGGAGCAACTTTGCATTTTAATTTCTGAGGATGTTTATGATGTTGTCACTCAAAAATACACCAAGTGACCTCATTTTTCAAACAGTAAAAATGGCAGATCCAGTCTGGAGCTAGGACCCACTTATTAGTTTTAATAAATAAGTTTCACTTTATTTAGTTTTCTCAGATCTTTTAGCAGGCTAGACAGTGAGCTTTTTAAACTTTACACTAGTGTACATACAACACCTGCACCAGTATTCAAACACACACACACACACACACACACACACACACACACACACACACACACACACACACACATACACATATACAGTCTCTGGGGAATCCCCTTGGTGCACAAAGACAGACCTCTCTCTCTCTCTCTCTCTCTCTCTCTCTCTCTCTCTCTCTCTCCCTCTCTCTCTCTCTCTCTCTCTCTCTCTCTCTCTCTCTCTGTGCCAACATGTAGTGTCAGCATAAATTAAATTTAAAATAAAAAACACACGAAAAAGTAATAAAACTTGAGAACAGAAGAAAGCATTTCACCACACATTTCCTTTTAATACAGCATCCGGTGCAGGGGGGGAGTCTGGGTTCTGTTCGTCCGGTTACTTCACTATCCTCCCGCTATTAAAAGACATGCGTTATAGTCAGACTGGCATTTCTAAATGGTCTGTAGTGTGTCTATGACTGTGTGATTGTCTCCCGCCATGTGTCCAGAGTTCCCTAGGATAGATCCCAGGTTCCCTGTGACCCTGTGTAAGGTAAAAGGGTAGAGAAAATGGACAGACAGTGCAGACGAGTTCAACAGATGCATTGTTACACTGAACATTTTCATTCGTCTAGGATCCACTCCTGTATCCACTCCTGCTGACTAGTCAGTGTAGCTACAGAACTACACCATACCTACATACATCCAGGACTACAGCGACTGCTCTGAGTCATAGAGGTATAAATGTTTGATTGATCCCAGTTCAGCTAAACAGAACATGTTGCTTCAGGGGATGTGGTTAGGCTCTGTGTCTTCAGGACTACTCTTAGGGAAAGTGAGAGAATGCAGAGAGCTAAATTGAGTCTTCTTTTCTGTCTCTCTGTCCCCCCCTTTTTTCTCTCAGTGTAAAATGAACCCTTAGGTAGGGTTTCGTATGGAAATGGATGCCGTCTTGTGTAAACAGGAGGCAGCTGCTGGGAGTCTGTACACTGAACTTATAATGTGTGTTTATACACGTATGTAATTGACTTATCCGGTTTAACATGCATCTTGAGCAAGATGGTATGACTTACATCCAGAGATGGGGGACTCGAGTCATATGACCTGACTTGAGTCATGCATCTTGAGCAAGATGGTATGACTTACATCCAGAGATGGGGGACTCGAGTCAGGCTTAAGTTGCAAATTTGAGACTTGAGACTTGCTCGACAAATATTAATTATTGTTCAGATGCCTCAAATAATACAGAAATCACTGTGAAAATCGGTTGATTTTTTTTCTTTTCTTTACAAACTACATTTTTTTTCTTTTCTTTACAAACTAGCAGTGGCAGCACTAGCTATAATGTCGTTATACAATGTAATGTCTCTATACACATTTAAAGAAAGGGTGTATAGGACAAGATGAGAAGAAAACACAAGTCGGAATCTTTCCCTTGTGTTTTTTTTTAATTCAGGCAATACACAGGATCTAATTTCAGGCAGGTTGTGAGAAGAGACAAGAAATGTCACATACCCATAATTGGCTAATCGTTTGGATTTGTTCCGTTTCCACATCATACCTGATTTGCATCTCATAAAAAAAAAAATCTCTACTCAGATGTTGCTGATCGGTGTCATGCAGGTACATAGAAAATGCAAGGTAAATGCAGAAAGTCCTTGTCTAACATTTTGGCTGCAGTGTTCTCTCACAAAATGTTAATTTTATTTTTTTATTTTTTTATATAAATTATTTTTTTTTATGTTTGAATGTGAGGTGACTGCATGTTATGCTAGAATTAAACTCAACTGTTATATTGCATTGTATCGTATTCTGCACAGTTTTTTTTTTTTTATCTCTATACCGTTATAGTACTAATAATGAAAAGATTGTACCAATATATTGTACTAATATGTCCAGTGAAAAAAATATGAACAACAGCCATATCATGGCCTTGAATCGTGTGTGTAGTCAGTCAGAAATGAGTAGCATGTGCCTTAACAATTTAGAAAAATATGAACCAATTGCAAATTGTGTTTAAGCAAATAAAAAGTTTTTAAACAGTAAAAAACAAAAGCGCTAATGAGTGATTGAGGCCAGCTGATTTATTTGTGTCCTACAGGTTTATTACAGAAACTACGTCACATAAGGATTTTGGGTGAGATAGATAGACTTTCATGGCTTGTTAGCTTCAGGAGCATCATAGTGCTAAAGGTTCAAACATATTCTTGCATTGGAGCTACATTTTAGGTGAAACAAAAAAATAAGATTTAGTTAGAAACTATTCCTTTAATATAAACCATTTAGCGGTTATGTATTTTCCACAGTGACACATCCTCATTGACACAAAGCTGAAGCTCGTCTTCTGCTTTCCCTCCTCGTTTTTCTGCCTCTAGCATAAAACTTTGAGGAATATTCTAGCTCTCTGTTCAGTTGAGACGCGATCCTTATAACAGATTGTTAATTGTACATCGAGCCTAAAATAGTGCTGTTTTTCTGATACAGCTGCAGTGAAGGTAAATATCGATATTACACAACACATGACGACGTAATAAGAGGTCTGAGAGACGGAGGTGGAGACTTTCACATGCGTTGAGGTTTAACCTGCATTTACTGATAATACCTGGAAAGTTTGGCTAGAGAAAGAAGAAAGATCAGGTTCACCAAGGATGAACTGATTGATGCGTTTTCTTTCACCTCTCATTTTTTCCTGTGGACACCGCTGAAAATCCTGCATGGATTTTTTTTTTTTCATTTATTTTCCCGAGGTGGAGAGAAGATTAAAGATTTATCGAGCAGCCGTACATCCTCCGTGGCCACACAGCTCGTCTTTGATACGTTGTAGGAGCGAGACTTTATGTAAATGAGAAGTGAAGATGACCGGGCCAGTTAAATTGTTTTATGTGATGTTGGTCTCATCACGCTCATGGTCACGGTCAAGGCTTATTCTGAAATGAGTGCGGTATAAGATGGTAGAGATAGAGAGCAGCGAGGAGGCAACTGTTTCCTGCAAAACATAATTACAGCAGCAAGTGAAGCCCTGTGTACCCTGCAAAAAGACATCTAAATGAACAGGAAATCACTACAGCGGTGTAAACCTTTTATTTATTAAAGACATGAATGTGCATTAAGCAAGAGATATAAAAAGTTGATGTAAAAATGTAGTAAGTGCATAAGAATTTTAATAAATAGAAAGATATTTGAAAGATTTTCCAAAATATTAAATTTCACTTGGACACATTTCTAATCAACATATTGCTTATAGTTTGTCATGCCCAAGTATGCTGATTAAGAATATGACTACGTACGTATACGATATGCTATCATTGTTCTCGCAGACAGCAACAAGGACATTTAAACAGAACACTTATGAAAGAGATTTAAATCAAGAAGTTCAAGAAGAAAGAACTAATTACAGTGTAAAATATATACAAGGTTGTATAGAAGTGGAGCTTGATTATTCAAATGTATATTGAAATGTCTATATTCACATATGATATGTAACATAAAAACCATTAGCGGCACATTGTGAACACATCGTGTAAAGTGAACTGTAGTGTATACAAAGAGTACTGTAGTGCATATATCAGCAAAGGGTAAGATTAGTGTCAAGAAGTCCAAGACATTGCACATTTTATTTGTTTATAGTGGATTTTGTTGTTGTGGTACATTCACTAAACAATCCACTATCACTTACGTTATAGAATAGAAGCCTTCAGTTTGTCATGTATACATTACGGCACAGTGAAATTCTATCTTCACATCTCCCAACTTTGGAGGTTGGGGTCAGAGCACAGGGTCAGCTATGATACAGCACCACTGGAGCAGAGAGAGTTAAGGGCCTTGCTCAGGGGCCCAACAGTGGCAGCTTGGTGGACTTAGGATTTGAAGTCAAAACCTCTAACTAATCCTCTAATCAACAACCCAGAGCCTTAACTGCTTGAGCCACCACTGCCACAATAGAGCAGCTATAACTTATACTGTATGACAGCAGCCTGTTACCAAGAAACCATAAAGCCTCCCATCCTCAAGACTTTCCCTTGCACTGGGGAAAATTCCTTCATTTCCGAAAACAAGTTTAGACACAATTTATTTGGAACCATACAAGTCTTATCTAAGTTGTTACTATAGAAATGATTCTATAGTATAATGGAATAGAAATAGGACTGTTTTAGAATGAACGCAGTAATGTAAACCTGTGTTCTGTTCACACTTACATTGTTCATTTCAATTGGCAGATAATTTGCTTTGCTGAAATAAATAAGTTTTAAAGTCTGTAAATATTTTTTTTTTAACTTTAAGCTTGAAGCGAGTACTCTTATGATCTTTTGGGTTTTAGGATATAACTATAGGATATATATTATATCATAGACACATACACACACACACGTGTACACACACAGCATATTGCTTCATATAGCTTTGCTGGTCTATGGACAGGTTTTAAAGAAAGGGATTTTTTTTTTCTTGTCAAAGCTCCAAGTGTGCGCATATATATCTACCGAAACTTAATACTGGTCTCACTAATGTGTATGTAGACATTGCTACAGATGTTGCTGACCCATTAGTAACCCAGCTACTTTAGCTGCATGAGTGAAAGTGAGACCATGTGCTTCAGGTTCACAGTGATTGATGTTCTCATCAGCGACTGGGAGAACAGACACACAGAAAGTTCAATGAAAAAAAAGCTCTTTCTCTGGTTTTGATTGTGAAATGTCAATCATCCTCAGTTGTAATGAATAGATTTACACTGTTGTGTGGAAGTTTCCCTTTTACACTGATCTGAGATCAGTGTCCCAGCTCTGGATCTTTGACTAAAGGTTTTGAGAGAAGACAAAGAAGAACCTTTTAGAAAAGTGCACACAGTCATGATTTCTCCAAGCTGAAGTGCTCTCTTAAACACAGCCGTCAATTTTAAAATACAGCGGAAAGAACCTTCTCGCTCACATACTTCCACACTGTGTTCAAATAATCAACAGTTATTTATGTAAATACTGCATTTTTAATCATTTATATCCATGAACCATGTATAAAAAATACATTGCATTTTTTATTGTATTCCAGGTAAATGTTCAACTGCTTTTATTATAATTTCTCCGTATTGAATTCTGCATTGTTGTACACTTTCAACAGAACCGTACCTATGTGTATACATTTCCTTAAATGATTTAATCTTCAGTGCTGGAACTTTAAGTATTTCCAGCTATTCTTTTGGTCACTGGTGTGATGTTTATCATCATCAATTTTTTTTAACGCTATCAATCCTCTTGCTCATAAAAGAGCTCACGGACACTCATTGATTGGCTGATTGTCTCTGTGATTGACAGGGCAGAGAGAGTATATGATCCCTCCCACCCTTAGAGCATGGTCAGTTCTCTCAGACCCATTGTCGGGATTGTTGAATGTCATAAGTGTAGCTTTATCAAACCTCATATTGGTCATTAAGCCAAAAACATGTTTGGATAGACTAAACATTAAAATATTATTCAAACTGTGTAATTCATTCTGACTCTTTTAGTGTCCAAGTCTATCAGCAAGGACTTATGATATAATCAGGCATTTGGGAACCTAAGAATATCTGGTCCTGCGGTCCTCATTTTGATAACCACACAAGTGTCTGACAGATGAATCTGTACAGGGTTTATTTTATATCCAGCACAATCTCAAAGAATTACACACACTGTAATGATAATTCGCTATGCAGAAAAAACCTTTGATTTTCTTTTTCTCATTTTTTGCCATTTACGTTCCGAGATACAGAGCGGATTAAAGATTTATTGAGCAGTCGTATATCCACTACGGATGTTTGTTAAGTGAAACACGTGTCTCTGTTCAAATTTGTGTCCTTACCTCAACTTTACAATGAGGTTTCTTATACGTTCTGCATTTTCAGTCGGTCTTAATAAAAGGATTACAAAAAGGATTTAAAGTTTAGCTTTGTTATATACACAAGTGCTGTTGTTTCGCTGAGAGGAAAGCCATAAGCTGAGCACAGCTTACAACACCAGACACTGTAGCATTCTGTCAGCATTTCACAAGCGATTTGACACTCATTTCAGACTCCAGACTGGCGTTACAGAATACTGATGATGCCACAAGCCATCCATGGCCTGGAAGTCCAAGAGAGCAAAATTGAACATGCTCTCTGGGTAAGATTTGAGCTGTCTTTGCCCTGTTGATCAGCGGGATGCGAGCCAATCTCAGGTGTATGTGAGCTCATGTATGTAGAAAGAGGCGGAAAACTCTTTCCTGCATTTTTGAGGAAATGTCACACTCAATGTGTCTGGTTGATTTAGCTCGAATTTTGGCAGACTGAGCAGGATGACAACAATGTATATTGTCAGGAGACACCTAATATAAAAAAGCCTGTATATGTGGGATTGATTTAGTTCTCCTGAATTAAGCAAGTTAGCTTGTGGCAGGGTTTTGTAACTAAAAGCTGTAAAGGTCCAGTTGCAAAAAAACTCTGGAATAACAACTGAATATGTTTATATTAAACTCTTGTAGTGGTACTTAATGTTAATACTTTTGAATAGCGCAATAAAATCTTTTACAAGTCTAGTAAATGCATACTTCTTTTCCCTGTAGTGATTTTTTCAGATCACTATGCATGATCTAATATACATAGGGGATAAATAAATAAAATATAGGGGATAAATAAACATAAATATACATAGGGGATAAATAAAATGTCATCCTGATGTTTTTCTAAGGTAACTTTCTTTTGCTGCTATCTGGTCCAGAGCTTTTCATAATTAGTATGAAGTATGAAATATTAGTGAATATATTATGAATATATTAGTATGAAATCTAGTTGAAGTCAAATTTGAAGAGATTTTGCCGTATATTTATAGACAGTATTTTTTTTTTCCAGAAACCTGTCCGTTTTTATTCTACTTGCACTGTTTCTTAACATCCAAAAGGTCTCATCTACAATGCATACATGGAGCATATCTTCTTCGGCGTGAAAGTGGATTGGAAAGGGATGCGGTCCTTAATTCTTCTGTGTGCATGAGATCAGTGAATATGAATGTAGGAAGTGGAATAAGATGGTTAGTATTCTATACCGTACTTTCATCTGGCAAGACCCATTGGCATTCATGGAAGTGTGTGTCTGGTGTGCAATTGCATGCTAAATGCATGCTAAATGTGTATGTTTGTGTGAATGTCTGAGTGTGTGTGTGTGTGTGTGTGTGTGTGTGTGTGTGCGTGCATGACTATGTAAGGAAGAAAGGATCAGGAGATTTCGACGTCCTTCTCAATCACAGACTTGCTACGCACTTCCTTTAGCCAATCACACCACTTTCCTTTTCCTCTCTCCTCCCTCTGTTGCTATGGAGACTCGAGAAGTCTCTCAGGTACCTTAGTGCTACGAAGTGAAGCAACTTCTCTCTCCCTCTCTCTCTCTCTCTCTCTCTCTCTCTCTCTCTCTCTCTCTCTCTCTCTCTCTCTCTCTCTCTCTCTCTCTCTCCCTTTCTCTCCCTCGTACATGTTTCTTCTCCTCCCGGCTACTTTGCTTCCTCTTTTTCCCTCAGAGCCTATTGTCTCCCTCCTTTTCCTCCTGTCTGTCATCCGTAAAACATCTTTCTCTCCCTTTTTTTCCCTTCTTGAAGGGAGCAGCGTGGAGGGGGCTGTGTGTTGGGATAAAGAACAGGTGGGAGTGAGAATGAGACCACAGAAGCAGAAAGGTGGAGATGAGATATGAATTCCCACGACAGAGAATAAGGGAAGTGTTTGAATTTGAAATCTGCTTCTATAGTCAGAAAATTCAAACCAGTGCCTCATATTTATATTTAGTATATTATAAGTGAGTCCTTTTCCTCATAGGCTTGGACATTTCAACATGTTTTAAAAAGCACTGAGTGGGTTATTACAGTACGTTTACAGTATACATAATAAAGACCTCCCAAGGTAACTTCCTGCTACTCAGTTATAAGAGCCAGTAGATTATTACAGCAGCGATCTGCAGGGGTCCAAGCACCATTCAGAAATGGCACCGCTTCAGTGGCTGATTCTTGATACATGACAGAACAATAAAGAAACCATAGATGATTATACTGTTTAACCCACGAAAACATTTTTTAAAAATGAAACAAATAGTATATTGAAATTACTACTACTACTTCTACTGTAACTAACTACAAACAAACTATGTGCCTGTCAGAAATGGGATAAAATGTAATATAACGATTGGGATATTTTGCTAAAGACAATTCGAACATCCTTAAAGCAGATTCCAACAATGTGGTTTTAAAAGAGAACACATTTATTTGAAACCGAAGGGCAAATTAGAACTGAGACAGAATTGATCAGATATTTCGAAACTGTAAAAAAAAAAAATAAATTCGGGGGGCACGGTGGCTTAGTGGTTAGCACGTTCGCCTCACACCTCCAGGGTCGGGGTTCGATTCCCGCCTCCACCTTGTGTGTGTGGAGTTTGCATGTTCTCCCCGTGCCTCGGGGGTTTCCTCCGGGCACTCCGGTTTCCTCCCCCGGTCCAAAGACATGCATGGTAGGTTGATTGGCATCTCTGGAAAATTGTCCCTAGTGTGTGATTGCGTGAGTGAATGAGTGTGTGTGTGTGTGCCCTGCGATGGGTTGGCACTCCGTCCAGGGTGTATCCTGCCTTGATGCCCGATGACGCCTGAGATAGGCACAGGCTCCCCGTGACCCGAGGTAGTTCGGATAAGCGGTAGAAAAATGAATAAAAATAAATTCCGACTGGTGCTAAAAGCGTTACCGATATACACACGCTCAAAGATGAGAGAAACCTTAGGCTTTGCATATTTGAAAAAAAAATAAAATAAAGGTTATTAATAATGTGTGTGTGTGTGTGTGTGTGTGTGTGTGTGTGTGTGTGTGTTTCCAATTATAGAATCACTCAAATTTCAATTACTCATCTTGCTATGTGCCAAAACCAAATGTCAAAATTGGTCTGTTTATTATCTGGAGAAAGCTGTTTAGCAAAGCAAGCAGAAATAGCGATAGAGAGGGCAAGAGAGCAGACCACACATCTGGAACAAGGTGGAACCAGGTGAACAAACACTCTTAGAGGCAGAGAGAGAGAGGGAGAGGGAGAGAGAGAGAGAGAGAGAGAGAAAGAGAGAGAAAAAACCCTTTACAATTATCCTGGCTCAGTTCTTTATTTTTATTTCTCTTTTGGCTCCTCATCATTCTCTCCTTCCTTTTTTCCAATCTTTCTGTCTTTCAACCTTTTCCTCAGTGTGTTTAATATTGCCATCTGTGCTTTATCCAGTGATTAACATATACAATAGCACACACTAACACAATCTCCCGATCATTCGTGATGTTATCGTTCACAGCGCTTCACAAACATAAGAACGCTCACTACGACGTGTCCACATTCACCGAATCGTTTCAGTTTTGTTTAGCGTCACTAGCCCTGGAGGCGGATTACGGACTCCGTGCCCTGAGGCGCCATTAAACGCTTAGTAAAGAACGTTAGAATCCCATAATTTCACTCTAAACACCTCTGAAGGTTACGTGTGAATGATGAAACTGCAAATTCTGAGAACAGAAATGACTTCAAACAACAGTGATTCTTCTCCACACAGCCGCCTACTTTGACACGCTCTTAAAATGCGAAACATCTATTCAGCAGACAAGACTCTAGATATGACTAAGTGTTCATGCCACAAAACATTTCAGGCAAGACAAGCTAGAAATGAACAACAACAACAACAACAAAAATGCTAAATTCATTCTTAATTGCTAAACTGCTTCCCTTTAACCTTCCAAGCAGTTGGAACATGGCAAAAGGTATAAGAAGATGAATTTCACAGACAATAAATAAAAGTCTAATAAATAAATTTGGTTTTTAAAAGATATTATTAGTGCATACCGTTGCTCCAATAACATTTAGAAACTCTGATCTTCCAACATGCATCCAATTTGTGTCATGCCTAAGAACGCCCTAATCCCTGATAAAATTACTGCAACGCTCGGCCGCTTGGTGCAACATACATTTTCTATTTTTTGATTGATTAATTATTTTATTTTTCAAGAGTGTAAGTCCTCATCAAACTGTAGTTCTGTAGTTTTCGTACTTTTAGGAATGAAAATATCAAAAGCTGTTAAGGAAACAGTACAAAAACATACAAATGCAGGTCAGTGTGTTAATACCTGAAGAGTGACTCGTCTGGGGGGGGGCACGGTGGCTTAGTGGTTAGCACGTTCGCCTCCCGCCTCCGCCTTGTGTGTGTGGAGTTTGCATGTTCTCTCCGTGCCTCGGGGGTTTCCTCCGGGTACTCCGGTTTCCTCCCCCGGTCCAAAGACATGCATGGTAGGTTGATTGGCATCTCTGGGAAATTGTCCGTAGTGTGTGATTGCGTGAATCCTGCCTTGATGCCCAATGACACCTGAGATAGGCACAGGCTCCCCGTGACCCGAGGTAGTTTGGATAAGCGGTAGAAAATGAATGAGTCGTCTGTTTTTTTTATATTTGTGTATTTCACTCAGGAATGTGAATGCAGTGTACTTTTAAATCTTACTTAGGATACATAATTTTTTTATGTCCAGTTTTTTCTGACCCTAAGAACATTTACCTGGTTTTTAACACGGTGAACAAACCTTAATTTGACAGTCCTTGAAACAAGAAACAAAACAGTTCTGGAAAATTCCATCGAGCGTCTTCACGAAAGCCGTTTCCTTCACCCTAGTCCCACTAGTTTGTTTATCTTCTTCTGTCATTTTCTGTCAGAAATGATGTAGCCAGTTTGTCTGCAATGTACAAAATGGGCAGTTATGTGCAGGAGGATGAAAATAATACAGCGGTAATGACACCTTATGTGTCAGAAGTTTGTTCTCAGTGGTACATTGTTTTATAAAATAGCCATTATGAATGATTTCACAAAGGAGCTTTGCAAACACATCAGCACATACACACACCCCCACATGCACACTCATTAGCGGACAGAATAGGTAGTGTGTGCTCTAGGAGGGATGTGATTAATTGGTTGGGCACTTAGAGGAACCCATCGAGTGACTAAGTAGGAGATGGCACTGAGAGGTCACGACCTGGTGGGTCATCTCTGAAATGATAAAAAGGAGAAATCAGAACCGTGTCGAATTTGATGCCGAGGCTGCGTTCAGAGACGGCACGGCTTTTTCAAGTCAGACGAAGGTACTGCAGCTGTCGGTGATTTATAATGTCGGATATTATCACTATAACAACATGCGGCTCGGCCGTTATAGATGGCTGAAGTGTAAAACAATCCAATCTCAATGCTTCAAAGATTCTTAAAGCTTGAAATCCATTAAGGCTGCACAAGCAGTTTGTTCGTTTTAGATTCTTGCACTGATGTGTGTTTTGAAAAATCTTGTTCTTTTTTTTTTTCCCCCCAGATGCAGCTTCTCGACAAGTTCCCAATCGAGGGAGGGCAGAAGGACCCCAAAAAACGCATCATCCCTTTTCTTCCAGGTGAGACCAGGAACTTACTTTTTTTTTGTTTTCTGTCATTTTATCACTCCATCCCCCACACTCACACATGCAGTGACAAATGCAGGCTGCCAGCAATACTGTCTGTGGTACGTCATTCGAATGGTTGGATTGGACCTTCTTTTTTTTTAATCCTCAGGCTGTTAAGACCCACACACTCACGCTCACACAAATACGCATGCTGTCAGTGTGTCAAAGAATCGTTAGAAGAAGCATAGGAGAGCGATGAATAATGCAGCAGAGAGCGAGAGAGAGAGAGACAGACAATACGATATGCGTTTTCAAACCCTTGCTGACTCGGCACCTCTCATCTTCTAGTCTCTGCTCCTTTCTTCTGTCTGCCTGCAGTCACACTGTCTCTAAAAAGCCTTCGCACTTCTGAACACATCGATTTTACATACAGCAGGACGCAAAATCACTCCCAGGACAGCTGTTTGATCTCTTTGGTAATTCTAAATGTATATTAATCAGTCTTGCAGGAGTGCAAATGATGGTCTGCAGTAGAGCTTTGTACTTTATGTTTTAAATTAGGTTTGTAGTGTACAGTACATCTTTTCTAATAACATGACTGAATGCAATTCAATTTACTCATTTCCTTTCATATATATACGTATATATAAGCGGGAAAAGATAAAGATTGCAGTAATACAGCTTTAAACATGAATCAACACCATAGTTTCAATCACATGTTATGCCTAGATAGAATTTATTAATAAAATGTAATAAAATGCTGTCGGTACATTATCTACACTTGCTGTGGCTTTAAGTAATAAATGTGTGGCTTTTGTGCCCATCAGTCAGAACGGAGGAGGCGTGGACTCTGTGTTAGTCAGCTCTGGAAAAGGAGGCGTAGCCGCCATGTTTTTAAGTCCTAATGAAGGAAGAGTAAACTTTCTACCTGTCAATGTCAGTAAATGAGGTGTGGTCTTTGTGCTTGTCGGTTCCGCTGAAGGTGGAATGATCTGTATGCATTTCAGACAAATATGAGAATGAGGCATGGCTTCTTTCAGAGCATGTGTGCCTGTCGGTCCTTACGAAGGAGACATGGCCATTGTACAATTGCAGGAAAGATAAACTAGTGTCTGTGCCTGTCTGTCAGTCCGAGATCATCATCTCTCAACCACTGAAGGAGGTTTGGTCTCTATGCTTGTCAGTTCTGGTGAAAATGAATTTTGAATTGTCCCAGATGATGATATACAGTACACTCTTATCAAGCATAATAGGTGTTAGTTTTCCAGTCAGTTAGTTAAATGTGCAGGTTTTGGATAGAGCTTAGGTTAGAGCTGGGTAAGCTTCAGATTCTACTTCCTATGAAGTATAGCTTTCTCTAACAAGTTCAGAATATCATATTGACTTGGCCATATATAATTACATGCTTTTGTGTATCACTATGTTCTTCTGGCTGGAGTGAATTTCCTGACTCTGCATTCTTTTGTCCCTGTTTGACTTTGTCGCTGTGGTTGGGAGTTTGTAGTCTCAGCATTCAGCTCTATGAAAATATTTAACTCCTTAAACTCACAGTACCCACAGTTCCCTTACTTTCTATCTATCTATCTATCTATCTATCTATCTATCTATCTATCTATCTATCTATCTATCTATCTATCTATCTGTCTGTCTGTCTGTCTGTCTGTCTGTCTGTCTGTCTGTCTGTCTGTCTGTCTGTCTGTCTGTCTGTCTTCATCACTACTAAAGAGAGTTCTTCCCTTATTCATGCTCTGACATTTATTTATGGTGAACATCTGGCATAACTCAGAGCAACTGTAGCATACAGATGCATTACATCCCAAAATGGTACACCGGTACAGCACCAATAAAAAATTTAGCTCCATAATCACTAGACTCCTCACAGAACCACTAGATATTTCAATAGAAACAAATGTGACATATTTCAGGTTTCAGTCAGTGGGGGTTAAACAGAAAGATTGGATGTTACATCATTACAGTCAAAGTGGATAAGTGTAAGGTGTGACCCAGAGGCACACAGTAAATTCAGGGTGGTACTTGTTTTAGTAAATCCATTTTCATAGACAGTCAGTTTCCCTGGCTGTTATTACACATGTACGATAATTTATATTCAGAAGTGACAATACAAGACAATAAAAGTCAAAGAACCATATACGTAATATACAGGGAAAGGGTGCTCAGAAATGCTTGATATAATTGGCAAGACTTCACAACAAAAAGGAGTATAATAATAGGCAAAGTAATTCAGGACTGAACACAGAACTGGTGAACACAATAGGGTCATCAATCAATGAGAGACAGGACCAAAATATAGATAAAAGCACATGGAGAACTGGAGTCGGTGTAGAATTGTGTTGTTTAGTGCTTGAATGGTTTATCAGTTGGTTCAGTAAAGTATTAGGACCACTTTGTCTCTTTCGCTGTTTCTATTTACATCACTTTCTCTCTGATGGATGGATGGCTCACCTTGCCCTGTTCAAACTCATATACAACCTTGAAAGTAATGTATCCCACACACACATGAAAACATTATATCTCTCTTTCTCTACTCAGCTGCACCCCAATTTAATAAGGCTTGACACCCACATTGATAAACAATATCATAAAATGTCTCATGCTGTTCTGTGGCATTAAAGTCAATGACTCGTGGGCACAGGAAACCATGTCATCCAGCACAATACAATATGGTGAGATTGAAATGATTTAGAACTCAAAATTCTTGCTTTTCATAAAAGAATATATATCTTTGCACCTTTGTGTCCTTGTAGACGTCTATACTTCCTAATAATAGCATCCTGTAGTTCTTAGATCACCTGTTTAATCTGATTAGAAAACCATTTTTTGGCTCTAATATAATATAGTAGGACTGAGATAATAGAGGAAGCTGACCTAAGGCTTGCTGAATTTGAATATATTTTGTATTTAGTTTGTATCGTATTGCTGCTGTGTTCTGGGCACTCGAGTAGAAAAAGACTCAAATCAGAATAATTATAGTAGTCTTAACTCTAGCAAAATCTTCTAGAAAAACTTGTCACACTGACAGGAAAATATTGTTAATTGCCGATCAAAGTTTCTGGTCCACTGCTCAGGCAGATGTTGAATAAGTTTTTGTGAAAAACAATGAAAAAAAGCTTCATTTCTAATATATTTTTTTCAGTGTTCAGTACTAAAGTAGCCGCTTTGCATTATTTTTAACTCTCTCTATTGTTGACTCTTTTTCCTCATTAAGGAAAAATCCTGTTTCGGCGAAGTCATGTTCGAGATGTGGCAATGAAGCGACTGCGCTTTATAGATGATTATTGCAGGGTGAGTTTCAACCACTTCCTTAAAATGTCCACAAATGTTAATCACTTTTAATGTTTTCATTTTGTTCAGTTTTTGTGTGTTACTAGACATCTCATAACATGAGGTTCCTCAGGGTTCTATCATAGGTCCCTTTTTGCTTTCTCCAAAAATAAAAAATAAAAAAAAGACAAAGGCGAAAGTGACTGAAGATCAATAAAATGTCTTTTTTTACAAAATGAAAATACCTTTTATGTATCAACAAAAATTGATTACATTGTATTAGTATCTATTTAAAAACTTCAGGATTAAGAATTTTACATACTTGTGTATGTTTTGCGGTGAGATTCATTTCCCCATTCTTCACCTTTCATTTTTAATGTTTGTTTGATTTTCTGTCTTCAAATTTCTGGTCCTAGCCACATTCCTATCCACGCATGATAACAAACGTGTTAATCAAGAACAGCTGCTAGAGAGAGCCGGACGAGTGATTGGGAATGTTTGGGAAGCCAAAAACCTACAGTATGCCAACAAGCTCCATCACATTCCCAGTGCACTTTGTATAGAACGTTAGTGTTAAATTATTAGAATTAGGTATGCATAGCAATAGTTTGTTCATTTATTAGCATCATTAAGCTTCCTCTCAGGTCCAAGTTGACATAATTTATAGTTTTTTTTTCTTTTTTCTATGTGTTGAGTCTGACTTGAACAAAGTGTCCAGTCACTGGACACCAATTTGAGAAACACTGCTCTATGTTATCTGAGTTACCTGGAACAGGCTTTAGAATCCCCATGACCCAGAGTAGGATATACAGGATGGATGGATGGATGGATGGATAGCAAGGTGTTATAGGAAAATTATAAGAATGCTGTGGTATAATGCCATCACTCATACATTTTTTTTTTCAACAGCATGTCCTGAAGTATTATATTTCTTTTATAACACACCTATTATTAAAAAGTATATTGTACTTGCATCCATTTATAGTCAAATGTCCATAAAACAAGTTAGTTCCTGTAATCACTTATGCTAGAGCAGTTATAAAACTTCTATACAGTATATCGTCAGCCTTAAGTAAAAAAGCGCAACTTATGTTAACAAGAAGAGGCATTTTTGAAGACGTTCTACTCTCAAAAAACGTAAAGAAAGATGTGTAGTGTCCGATGTGCACTTTGTTTTGTAATTTGTTACCATGCAAACCACAATGTAATAGAACAAATGCATTAATATAAACCCTGTGAACTGAATTACAGTCAGTTCTAATATCCAAGAAAATTAATCTACAACTTCCGACGAGTCATTTTTGAGAATTCAACACACTTTATTGTTTTAGTTCAAGCGATACATGTTTCAAAATATTCAGAAACATCATCCCTTAACGTATCTTGCAAAATATTGTGTAGTAAGTAAAGCTGTGTAATTCCAGCAGGTACTGTTACTACATGTCCCGTAATGCTGATAAGACAGGAAGAGAACTGTGTGTTCTCTCAGTTAAGAAACACCTTGGATTTAGAGATGTCGAGATGTCTTCCTGCACTCTGTTCTAGAATTTATCCTTGCTTATTTGAGGAAGCAGCACATTAGTGACCAAGGCAAAAGACCGATTTGCTTTGAACTTGTTGGAGAGGGCAATGATTACCACCCATTTCCTGCGTGCTTTAATTAGACAAACGACCTCCTTGTAATTGGCCCGACGTTCTCGAGGAATGTTTTTACTCGATAGATTCTCCTCACAAGTGCACATACATGTCTCTTACATGCTGCCTGTCAGTCTACACCTCCCCCTTCTGTTAATGCTCTGTGCTAATCAGTTATCACAAGAAGCGAACACTTCACTGATTGCGCATATTCATAATTCAGTTATTCTGCTTTATCTAATATTAATGTAAAAATATTACCAGACCAAGGTTCAATTAATTTTGTCAGTAAATTTAAAGCTTTAAAGCTGTGGTTTTGCGGTTTGTGTTGAGTTTTACACCGTCCGAGTCACAAAAAACGGCATATAAACACACGATTATGATATTAGCCCTATATTATTTTTACATACAAGTGAACAAGACAGAAAGTCATTAAACTTTTTTTTTTATTAAATAATATTTAAAAAAATTAAATAATGAATTTAATAATTAGTCATATAAATATGATTTTATATACATATATATATATATATATACATATATATATATATATATATATATATATATATATATATATATATATATATATATATATATACATACGTGTATATATATATATATATATATATATATATACATATGTGTGTATATATATATATATATATATATATATATATATATATATATATATATATATATATATATACATATATATCATAATAAATTGTTTCACAATAATCTGAGAGTATAGTAATATCTTTTTACAACTGTATTATTGTTTGTCCTTTATCTTTTAGATAAATGTTAACATTGGGACAAATTTGAACAGAATTTTCCTCCATTTTATTGTTAAGTGATTTATTTTAAAATATTTTATTTATAGTGATAATTAAATTACATAATTAAACTCAGTTTTTAATGTGAATCGTCGAAATGTCTATCAAATGACTGAATGTTTAAACTATTATTATTATACCAATTTTTCCATGTTTCCCTACTTTTCTCTGTAAAATCTTGTCATACAAACAGTGTCATACATACTGTGTATTCAAGCCTTATCGCTCACCGTTAATAAGGATACTTATGACCTCCATTTTGTACACAGCAGAAGTGTTGTGTAAAATTGAGTAATCAATCTATGTTTCAGAAAAAATGTGTCAGCGTGAAAACAAACCATGAATCAATTTCTCATCTCCATCTGGACATCTTAGATACAGACTCAAGTATTCAGGCCAAGTATGAAACTTTGAATATGGAAGCAACACATTTTCCAATACTGTGTAGATATAGTTATAATTTATCACATGTATGATTCTTTTTTTCAAGAGTCTCATTACTGAGTGTGGGAACTCAATGCCTGCCATCAATCACACATACCAGCTATATGCCTCTGCATACTAATAAACTCATACCCAGACCTGTAGGGCTTCATCGCTGCACCCAGGCTCAAATACCCTAAAATCAAATCAAATAGTAAATGTGGCATGTGGAAGGTTTTCACACCCTTCCAGTTGGTTTCAGAAATTAATGAACTCATTAATTAGAAGTGTGAAATTTACAGAAGATCTGGAAGACTAGGAAAACTCCTAGAAAAATAAAGCACCCATATGACACCAAGGAAGGTTTAGCAGGAAGGTTTAGCTGACACAAGAGCGGTGGTGCACTGTTCTACTGTAGAGTATTGCTTACACAAACATGATCCTCATCACAACGTGACCACGTTGTCTAGGGATTTTGGGGTTGTGTGGAATAGGAAACTTGGGGATGTAAAGCAATGTGACACTGTCAAGAAACTGAAAACATACTGGCTTCTATAACAGGACAATGATCCAAAAGATACTTCAGAATACAGTAAACAGCTTCGAGATCAATCACGAACATCACTGGGAATATGTGCGTAGATCTTAAACATGCTATACATGCAAGACAGCATAAGAATTTCTCATAACTAGAAGCATGATGCACAGACGAGGGGGTGAACATTCTGCCTACCAACAAAGCCAGCTTCCAAATAAAATGTTCAGGAGCGAGCGTAACTAAGTACTGACTTTTACATTTACTCTTTTTCACTTCAAATTTAATTTTACAAGTATTACATAAACTTTCGATAACTTTGATAATCACTGGAAAATCATGCAACTTTTTTTTTGTTTGTTTTTCGCAGCTAGCAGAGAGTGTTACACCTTTAGTTTGAGATCGCTGAATAGGTTGCTACAATTAAACGCAATTGTAAATGTGATATCAGCACAGAAAACAACAACCTCCGTGACGATAACGAATATAGCGCTCTGAACAAGAAATTAGCACCAAAATCAGTGAGCACAACATAGATATTTCACTATAAACATAATTAGTGCCTCTCAGGGTGGTGTTTTCCTTTAATAATAAACCATTTTCATTTTCCAGATTTGAGTTACAAGGTTGAAGGAGGATAAATGTATCAGCTCATTATTATAGCAGTCTGTGTTCTGGCTTTGTTATTAAGATATCTTAACTCATAAACATCACTTGTGTTTAATCACAGTCCTCAAAATGTTTTGAGGACTGCTTCCTGATGAAATGAGGTCATTGGTGCTTCAGGGCAAAAAACCCTCACATAACCAGCTTTCCCACGCAAATGTGAGGACCTCAGAGACTCAGAGTCCACAAAGCGAATCCCAGCTGATGTTTTAATTTGGGTCTTGTAGCAAGCACTAACATGAATCCTTACACGATTACTGGTCGATTAATTTGGGCTAATGCTGCATCAGAGTTGCACCAGCTATTGCTTTTTAAAGTATAACAGCACTGTGAGACAAATAAGAAGAAAAGATATGTAAGGATTACTAAAGCTTGAACACACTGTCAGTGATGTGAGCAGATCTTAGTCATCTTCCACATCCTACTGTATATGGAAGTCTTGACAGCAGAACTCGGTGATGATGATGTCTGGAAGTCATGTGTATCCCTGCTGATTGTCCCGTGTCATTTCCTCTTGGTGTATCAGGCGCTGGTGCGACTTCCTCCCCAGATCTCCCAGAGCGAGGAAGTTCTGCGCTTCTTTGAGACCAAACCAGATGACATGAACCCTCCTGTAGAGTGAGTGTCACATGCATGCACAAACACACACAAGCTTGCATGCTCGTTTACACTTTAAATGTGGAACCTGGGAATTTTTTTTGATTTTAGCTCCTTTAGGAATATCTTAGCTCCTGCTGCAGTGGGATCTTTCAGTAGGGAGGATCTTACCATACCGTACCAAATACAACTTACCCATTACTATAACAATACCTATGGGTATGTATGTATGTGTATGGGTTTGTTGAATGCGCGTCTGTGTGTGTGTGTGTGTGTGTGTGTGTGTGTGTGTGTGTGTGTGTGTGTGTGCGTGCATGTGCTTCTTCCTTTTTTTGGTATAAAATACATTTTATACCAATGTAGTCATTGCTACTACACAGACTGACAGACAATTTGTGTGTGTCTGAGGACATTGTATTCCCTCAGGCTGTTCTGTAATTAGCAGCAAAAGTTCAACTTTCACTAACAAACAGAATCCAGTTTAGGAAAGTTACTGTGAACGGAAGATAATCCTGCTCCTTTGCACTTTCTGAGATTTTTTTGTTCCGCACTCAGTTTCTCTGTATCACACTTTATCAACTATATATTATACACACATACATATATCTTTAAAATGTTATTATTATTATTATTATTTTTTTACCATTGATTCAACATGTGGTCTTTGCATTTCATTGTTCTTCTCTATAGGAAGTGTTCTCAAAATTCTGTTCCCTAGGAGTGTAACATCTCTGAGTGTAAAAACTACTTCACACACACACACACACACACACACACACACACTGTGATCACATTACAAACTTTTTTTTGTGACTAGAATCCACCTCTTTGAGTATGATTCACAGTATAGAAGACTATATGTGCTGTTATGTGTTGTTAGATTTCAGATAAAATGATTTTAGCATTAGATTAGCACATGAACAACGTTATAGACGGAGCACATTGAGACCAGTCAATTAGGCCTGTAACTTTTATGTCAGGAGAAGATAACTATTCTGTAAAAAGTGTAGTGTTATAGGAAAATATTCAATAAAGCTGAGTTACTGTTACCCTAAAAGTCCAATAGCAGCACGTCCCAAAGTGTCCGATTCCACTTTTTCAACACCAATTTATACAACTATATATTTATCTATATATATCATATTATTTCTGAAAGAAGGACATCATAATACCGTTAAAGTTACACGTAATGCTGAAATGTCCGTTAAATTGGTTCATGTTATCACTTACATTATAGCAGCTGTAAACGTTTGTTCACTCAATTTCTCTTGAACGTATTATGACACAAAAGACGGCACTCGATACCACAAAGCACTTGAAGACTCGCTTATTTTGAGCGTCCCGTTTACAAGGTCTCAGCGAATAAGCTGTTACTGTAGAAACGATAATAATCTTTTGATTCAATTTAACTTCAAATTGTTCAAATTCAAATTGTTATAAAGCAGCTTAACAGAACATAAGAAACATTAATATTATACAAAAATGTAAAAAGTATTAAAAGAAAGCTTTCTTTCTTTCTTTCTTTCTTTCTTTCTTTCTTCCTTCTCTCTCTCTCTCTCTCTCTCTCTGTTATACTTACAATCAAAACTCCTTCTATGAATGTTAAATAAATATTCACAAAAAAATTAACATATCAATGTTTATAGCGTTTACTTTAAGTACAAGTTTTTTTAATCGCTTTATTATTAGCCTTAAATGACATAATACAAGTCACTGTGTATGAGCTGTTGCTATAGAAACAAGAACCTATTAGCTCATTAAAATGAACATATCGTTCATGTTACAGCCAGAACAAATTCTATTGTTATATGCAAATCATTCACACCTTCTGACCAATCAGATTCAAGCATTAAACCAAGTTAAAATCATTAAATATCCAAATATTCCTTGCTGTGGCTGTTAAAAGTGTTAATTTTAAAAAAAGTTGATATTAATCGACACTGACATCATGTCACAAAGTAAGTAAGTACAAAAATAGATGAAATTAAAGTGCTTTACACCCGGGTGTCTGGAGACGCATGGATGTAGAGGAGAGGAACGTTATTTGATGATAACGTGTGTTGAGACAGAAACTCTACACTTCTTTACAGACAAACATGATCATCCTTCTCTTTTATGTCTCTCTCCTCTCAGTTTTTCAGTCCTGATCTTTCTCTGCTCACATTCTCAGTCTCTATTGTCCTTTTTCTATTACTGAACCCTAACTCTGGATCACTAACGGACAGTTTTTTCCCCCGTCTTCCTGTCACTCTCACACTCTCTGTATGTAAACAGCAGGCACTTTACACAAAATTATAAATCATTACATGCACAATATATTTTTCTTTGCTTTAGAAAGTTTTTCATTAAAAATTATTTATAGTAGTAGGATTGTAGTTAATATTGTGTTAGCATTAATCCCTAACTCAGCATTTAATATACAGCATTTGTGTGTGTGTGTGTGTGTGTGTGTAAAATTGTTGAGCATAAAATTGTTTTCCTAAGCTTTATAACAGATGAGTTGTTTGAATGATATTTATTATGGGGACGGACTGATTCTGGTAGGACTCAAGGCCAGTAGAGTGTGTGTGTGTGTGTGTGTGTGTGTGTGTGTGTGTGTGTGTGTGTGTGTGTGTTTGTAGTCGACAGGAGATATATGGTTGGGTTGTGTTGCTTCCTGCTCCTATTAAATCAACACAAACCAGGGACACTGGCTGGCTGTCTGGCTGTCCATGTGCAATTAAGAGGTGTGTGTGTGCGCGCGTGTGTGCGCGTGTGTGCGCGTGTGTGCACGTGTGTGTGCGTGTGTGTGTGGCTAGAGCCCTACAAAATCTCAGTAAAGCCACAACACTCCAGGTGATTTTAAACATTGATCTTGGACCAGCTCTGTTCTGTTCTGCTCTGCTCTGCTCTGCCCTGCCCAAATCCGTAAGTCAGCCGTTACGATGAGAGTGTATGACTGTCAGATCAGCATAAATACACAACTTCTATCCTCCATTTTACAACACCATGGTGTTTAGGAAATCTATGAGCAATGACAGCTCAGTGATTAAACACCAGAGTTAGAACAGGTACCTCACTGACCTCTATGCTTGTGTAAGTGTCCATGTAATTGGATGCGCTCAAGTGTGTGCTGCTTATGTGTATATGAATGAATGTGTGTGTGTGTGTGTGTGTGTGTGTGTGTGTGTGTGTGTGTGTGTGGTATTAATTTGTTTCTTTTTTTATATCCAATGTATTCTGCATGGCTCTTTTCTTTCTTTTCTTTTTTTTTCTTTTCTTTATTTTACAGGGATGCTTTATAGTGATGTAATACAGATAATGCATCCAAAGCAAATACAAACACATTAGCAAACATATTTCTACCTCTCCAGTACGTAACGGGATACAAATACATTATTAAAAAAAAAATCTTTCCAGAAAATCATAGAAGCATCAAGATTAATGACTAGCAGCAGCACTGCCTGTCAGCATCATAGTACATTCTGGCAGCGTGTCCAGTGAACTTTCCATGGGCTGATGTTGTGCTTAACACTTGAACAGGTTAGAGAGTGATCGCTGGAAAAAGTGTAAATATAGCATTTCTGACATGTATTTATAAATCTCAACAGAAATGTATAAATCTTAACAGATATAAATCATAAAAAAAATATTTTGTGTAAATGTGGTAAATATAAAGCATAGTATATTTTCTAGATTTGTGCAAGCAAGTGTATGAATAAATATATATATATTTCTGATGGACTAAAAACAGACCAATGGTGCATTCAAGCGGAGTTTCCATAGACTTTATGACAATTTGTTAAGAACCAAAGGAAGCTTCTTTTTGCCCCATAAACACTATTTATTTGAATTTAGCATCAGGGACCATGCAGGGAGCAGGGGAGCTTTGATTCTGGGATCCTATATATAAAAACCTCTAATTTAGTGAGTATTATTGTTATTTTTTTTGCTTAAAGTAGGGGAAGCAGACTTCCACAGATTTATTTTTATGTGGAATTGTTCATTTTAAAGATGCAGTAAATGTGTAATTAACTCACTAGCAGCAGTTGTGTGTTCAGCTTTGTACATGCTGTACAAATGTGCCAATGTTCTCGTACATGTATGTTTACCTTTGCAGCATTTAGCAGATGCTCTCATGCAGAATGACTTGAAAGCAGTTTAGTACATACAAGTTAAGTTTTTTTTTAATCTCTCCAATTGATTTAAAAAAAAAAAAATACTTTACAGTCTGAAACTTAAACTGTATAGTATTACAGTCTTAGCAAATCAGCTGGTTAATTTAGTTAGACAGGTAACTTGATGATTATGTGAGTAAACTAGACCATATACACACAAGCTAAAGTTAGTTACACTTGAAATTTTTAGAGGAAGAAAATATTTTTTTTGGACTTACTGATCTAACACACTTTGAGGATTTAATGTAAATGGATACCATAAAATATTATAAAATAATATATATTTTATATTGATGGTATTATTATAATCGTAAGTCTCAGAACTGCAATATTGTTCCTACTTAAGTGCAGAAATGAGTGTTTTATGACTTTTCCCCTATATTGCGCTATAGGGACCATCTGCAGTCTGTTCACATGAGAGAGAAACCGAGAGAAATGAAAGACATGGGGTTGGGAAAGTGGGAGAGATTTTACACAATGATGGTCTTTAAGGGCTGTGAAGAACTCAGTGCTTCACTATACACACATATAATGGAAGTGTGTCCTTCTTCGTTAAAGTGTGTTAGTCACAAGATTAGAAGCCTGCAGATCTCCTACATCACCACCACCACTGTTACAAACACACAACTACAAACAAAAGGAGAGCTTTGAGTGACAGGAAGTTTTCAAAGCAGTGAAGTCTTTGTATATGAAATGCCACCTGCTGGCTGAAACGTGAACTGCATTAATCCATAAACAATAAACTTAAACTGATCCAGCTCAGATGTGTGTGTCAGGTGTTTCTGCGTCAGTAGAGAATCACCAGCTGGACAAACAGCTCTGATCCAAAACAAATGACATAAGAGGATTTTGAGGTTATAAATTACATAAAAAAAAAATGCTAAGTTATAGGCTGCTCTGTCATCTGGGTTGAGATCAAATCTCACCAATATACATTGATTTAAAAAGGATTTTTTTTTTTGCGCTAGGTAAAATATGTATTAATGTAATCTTCACATTTACTTAAATAGGGACAAAACAAAAAGGGACATTAACAAAAACTAAATGAAAACAGAAATAACAACCTGATTAGCAATTAATAATGAATTAATTAATAAACAGTCAATTAATTAATAATACAGTGAAATGATTAGTAAAATAACTGTATTAAATGGCTACAGATTAACTGCAATTGATCACGCTGTGTTTTTAAACGTTTACTCACTAGAAATCCCCGAAAAGCCAGGGAAAGTTAACTTTCCAGAAATTGGGGATTAAATGTTCAGTTTTTTCTATAAATAGTATTGATTTTTTTTTTTATTGAATACTTATTTAAATCTTTGAGAAACCTGTCACTATAAAAGAAAGGCTATACACAGAAGAAATGATATAAATCGCACAAAAATAATTTAAATACACCAAAATACACCAAAACAAGCATAATTTCATGTCGATTTTTTTTAAATCGTTGTAAGCCTAATACAAATAGTTGTCATCATGCCCTTTAATTTTCTGCCCAGATTTTTGTGTTGTGTCGTGTTTGTACCAGTAGAGGTCAGATTTAGTGCTGTTGATGGACCAGAATGTGTTCAGATGACAGAAATCATGTGACACATTACAATCTGTGTTGTAATGTTTACGACCCCTGTACTGCACTGACGTGAAATCAGCTCGGATCGATCAGTTTGGATTGACCGGAAATAAATCAGACAGCAGCTTTGTGTTCTTTCCTTCTCCTCTTAATGTCCTAAAAGGATTTCATCAGACACTAATACAGTTACTGCACATCTCTTTTCAATCTCTCACTATCTGCAGAATTCAGTACACAATGTCTGGCCTTGTTTGTTCCTGTGTGCCTCATATTCAGTTCTCACAGGCAGATATGTTGGCATTTCCGGGACATTTTCGTTGCTTTCTTAGTTGTTAAAATGACGAAATGTAATTCTGGACCATTAAAATGACGAAATGTAATTCTGGACCATTAAGTTTTCAGTTCTGTAATTATAGGACTCGTTTAAAGGAATATTTATCCGGACAAATATTTCCATTTACACTGATGAATCCATAAACACAAACTACAAGCAGTAAAAGTCAGGACGAGACAAGACAAGACAAGACAGAATGTCTCACTGAATGTCTCACACTTTATGTTTATATACCAACGGTTCTCTTGGACAAAGCAGCCCGATATCCCAAATTGATTTATTTCCAAAAAATAAAAATATTTAAATCAATAACTCATGAATATACACAAATAAATACACTCACTCATTTTTTCTACCGCTTATCTGAACTACTTCGGGTCACGGGGAGCCTGTGCCTATCTCAGGCGTCATCGGGCATCAAGGCAGGATACACCCTGGACGGAGTGCCAACCCATCACAGGGCACACACACACTCTCATTCACTCACGCAATCACACGCTACGGACAATTTTTCCAGAGATGCCAATCAACCTACCATGCATGTCTTTGGACCGGGGGAGGAAACCGGAGTACCCGGAGGAAACCCCTGAGGCACGGGGAGAACATGCAAACTCCACACACACAAGGTGGAGGTGGGAATCGAACCCCCAACCCTGGAGGTGTGAGGCGAACGTGCTAACCACTAAGCCACCGTGCCCCCCTTCAAATAAATACATATTACAAAAAAAATATCTACTAATGTCTGCACAGCTGCCCTTAGACTTTTGTTTGAATTAGGAGTCATTGTTATTTCCATTTTTCACTTCATGTATGTCTCAAATTCTAGAGACATAGAAAGGTAAAGGATAAAGATTCGTTTAGAAAAACACTGGACTATTTTTTTTGAAGTAATAATTGCTCTTAACTACTAGCGTTTCAGTAAGAGTTTGTGTGTCCAAGGTGTCACTAAGATGACATTAGGGGAAAAAATACAGCAGAAACATAAGGAAGATTTGTAAAGCCTGTACCTAATATTTAGTATTTTTATATAGACATTGTTCAGCATTCAGGTTTCAGTTAATTCTTCTGCCACAGTGTATCTCTCTCTCTCTCTCTCTCTCTCTCTCTCTCTCTCTCTCTCTCTCTCTGTAGTGTAGATATCCTCAGACCACTTTTCTACACCCTTCTGTGTATGTGTAAAGCAACACTTATTGCTTCAGATGATTAACTGGTATCACAGTGAAGGAATACAATTTCATCATGGAGGTCAGTTCAGCCTGACCCCGTTAGCTTAAAAGCTTTCAGCTAATTAAAAAAAAAAGGTGAGGGGGTTGGGAGTCGTAATGGATGGGATTTACTCTATTAGCGTGATGCTTAAAGCTGAGGGTGGAGTTAAGGGGGAGGTTGTTTTAAGATGGGTGCACTCCTGCTGAGATTTATGGGTATTTTTAGAAAGACATACATTAAGGCATACATATGGATTGTGGTCTCCTATTCATCTATACAGAAAAAAATGTGGCAAGTATTCCTTTGTGTGTTCCTTTGCACATAAGGAAATCGTTATAAATACCGTTTAAACAAAATGTTTTATCCAATTTCAGTACTTTTTTTAAAAACTTTTTTAAGTAACAGAGTTGAGTTTTTAAGCATTTACTTACAAACAGGGTTAACTAACATCTATTTGAATGGCTTAATATACAGATGCATTGATTTACATTGAGTTGCATTGATGCATTGAGTTGAAATAGTTTTATTTAAATAATTGCAAATAATAGATAAAAAAAATATATTCTTACAGTTTATAATCAGAATAACAGGGTTGTACATTCAAGGTGTTTTCAATCAGCAAAGAATTTCCTTTTCTTTTTCTCACCCAATTATTTAACAGGGGTGAATGTGTTCAGGTCATCAGGTCACGGGGTTGAGTAAATGCCGTGGGACACAAATATAATGTGCATTTCTTGTAACTCATAGACAAAGATTCATACATTAATGCAGAATTCATACAATTTTCTTGAAGAATTCTCATGATTATGCTTCAGTGTATAGTTACGGTGAGCTATAAGAAGCACATGGATTATTATGTCGGCTTTGTAGAAGCCAACATTCTGTTTTCGTATTTAAGCTTAGACAAAAATTTATCAAGAGTAACTCCTCCTAGGGCTTTCGAGCCACATGCACCAAATTCGGACATGTTGTACACCCTGGTCTGAAGTTTGTTGCTATTACTTTTCTAAGCTATTACTTTTCTAAGAAGTACTTCCGGTACCAGGTCTCAAAATGGCCTTTTTTCCCCCCAAGACTCCCATTATAAAATTTTGAGGTTTATAACTCGGCAAGCTTTCGAACTATCTACACCAAACTCGACCAGCTCCTTTAGGGTGAGACTCTGAACAAACGTTTAAATTGGTGTACCGACTGGCCTTTCGGTTCTCCCGCAGCCCCGCCCCCAAAATATGCAAAATCACAAAACTTTTTACAACATGGACATGAGACATATCAAAACACTCAGAACAATGGGGGAACTTCCTCACAGGTATTCTGATGATGTCATGTGACGTCAGGTGATGTCACGTGAAAACAAAAAACATTAGCACAACATGGACATGTGCCATATCAAAACACTCAGCCCAAGGAGTGGAATTGTGTCACAGGTTTTTGGATGACGTCACATGCTCGTCTCTACTTGCCTCCGAATGTTTTGGCACCCTAGCAATCCACTAGATTTCACAAGTTTTATGTCCACTTGCCTCCAAAAAGCACCGGCCACTGCGAATACTTGCCTCGTCAAAGCCAACATCAAAGTTTGTTGCGACGAACTTTACAAATCTAGTTATAAAATACTCGTGTTGGAAACGATTAACCTTTCACAGAAATATTTGGAAATATAATTTAAATTGGACACAAATGGCGCCTTGAACACGGTGTAAGGAAATAACTTACTGGTTTCTGAAAAGCTTTAATCACAGAAACTGCAGGCTGAGAAAGTTAATTATGAAAATGAAAATATGAGTATGAGCTAAGTACTGTATGAAAATGAAATAAAGTTAAATTTAATGAGTTTTTATGTTCTGGTTTGACTGCAATTAATACTGTTAAATCTTTGCAACTCATAAATCATAGCACAGATAGTGAAACCCCATTCTTCTAACAAACGTAAGCAAGTAAGCAGGCTAAATCATTGTCATTAAACTAGCACAGCTACATAGTTAGATTATCTGACGTTTGTCTGGAACTAAGCAGTAATTACTATATTTTTGACAGTGTGTTCACTTCTGTGAATCATTTCTCATGAATCATGAAAACATAACAAATGTGTCAAATATGAGGGTGTTGACTAGGGGTTAGCTAGTTAGCTGGCAAACTACTGTAAATAGAGATGATGGGGAGAGTATTTGAGAGTATTTTTAAGAATGTTCTATATTCTTTTTGGTAGTTGAGTCTGCATAAAAACACAGTTTATTCTGCAATAATATAATGGCTTTAAATATCTGAGGTACTTTAAGATAGTGTGTGAATATTAGCTCTGGAATCCAAGTGGGGGAGGGGAGAATAATAGTCATAGTCATATTATTGTTTGTTGTGTTTGTATTTAAGAATAGTGGAGTTTAGCGTCAAGCTTAAAGCATCACAATTTGTGATGCCAAAGAGTGGCTGGCCTACCTGTAACTCAGATTTGGGAAAACACGTCTTTGTTGCAACATAGCTGTAACTAGCCAAGTCTCAGTAAAGTATCAATAACAGGAAAGTTCTACTTGGAGCCAAGGCCTCGTTGTGGTTGTGTTTGGAAATATTACATAATTTCTTGGTATCTCCAAAACTGATGATCTGTTTTTTTGGCATGTTACTTCTACTTTTTAACAACGTTTGATGTTTCTTTTTCCTGTAACTGTCTGTGTGTCTGCTTGATCTTTTTCTTGCTTTCATTATTACTGTTCCAGTGGCTGGTCTCTTGCTTAATCCGCCTCTTGGGATTTGAGTAGTTGGAGACAGGGGTCAGAGAACAGCAGGGTCAGAGTGTCATCCTCCATCATATCCACACCCCATCTCTCTCTTTCTCTCTCTGCCTGCTCCCCTTCTACCATCACCCCATTCCTGTCTCCTGTTTTTTCTTTTCTCCTGATGCCATGTCTCTCTCTCTCTCTCTCTCTCTCTCTCTCTCTCTAATGTCTTACAGATGCTGTCTCTTTTTCTCTTTCTCTGGCACATTTTCTAGCCTTCTTCCATGCATACACTCCAAACCTACAAGGTGAATGCCTCCCAGGCCTTACACTGATCCACATAAGTATTATATGGTTTTGTTTACTTTTTGTTTACAGCCTTGCGTGGGCCTCAGGATTCTTGTAAACACTCTTTAATGGCCTCTGATGGAGTCACCTTTCCAGCAACTTCTACTAAATCCTCCAGTGCTTCAATTTGTGCAAGACTTACTCACACATACTGTGAGGGAATACAGAGAAACAGAAAGGCTGAATAGTGTTTGTTCATAGCTTATATTTTTAAGCTCTTGGAAAGAATTCAGCTAAAGCAATGTAGCACTGAGTTTCTCTATCACAAAAGCCCAGAGGAAGATAAATATTGCAAAACACTTTCTCAACAGTCTAGTTTGAAACATTCGACTTTCACAACCACAAGGCTTTATAGTTACATTTTACGTCAAGGAAAACACCAGCTTGAGACAGATTAAGTATTTATACAGCATTATTGGTGATGTGATTATCAATTCTGGTGCTAATTTGTTAGTAGTTACTGTATGTAGCTTTTCTAAATGATTATCTTCTATGATGATGTCAATTGTAGGAGATAAGTCATATAGGATAACAACAAACACAAGTGAAATGTCAGAATCTAAAAACATTTATCACTCATCATTGTCCACTGATGTTCAATATGAAATGAATGAAAAACCCTTTGCAGGAGTAGTGGAGATTGCAAACATTGGACTAATTAGAAAGCTTGAAATAAGGAAGATTCCACTGATGGTAGAATTAGCATCAAAGGTGAAGCTTTGGAACTTGATCTGTTTGAGCAGGGTGTAAAGATAAGGAGTGGAGGGAGCTGGACACTAAAACACTAAAGCGCTGTCGCATTGCTCTTTATGTAGAGATGCTAATAAAGGGTTACATCCCACTGGTGCCAGTATCTGCTGGTAGTCAAACACATTGATGGGAAATGAATGGTAAACCAATATGAAAATAAATGTCAATGAAAGGTAAAAAAAGAGAACTCTGGATTTTCATTGGATTTATGTAGCAGTAAATTGCAATGTTAATTCTAAAGGTTATACAAGTCACTCTGGGTGGACCTTTTAAGTCCTTAAAGTTATTGAGTTTTCTCATCTTCAACTGTATTCAGTTACAGTAGCTACAATGCTTAATGCTACATGATACTGTTTAAAAGTTCCTTATAAGAAAAATACACTGAGCTCAGTTGTTATGATGTACTCAGCTATACATCAATAAAAATGTATACCACATGTATAGTTAAATAGTTATTAGTAATGTAATTAGTAAATGTGTGTGTGTTTAGTTTGGTTGATTCATGTTTAACGGCTTGAAACTGCTGTAGTTTTGCTTCAGGAGTCTCCAGAGGAAGCTGCTCTAGTTAAGCACTTTTCAGCATGCTGCCCTCTCTTCTTTAATTCACCATTTAAATGGCATTCAGATTTTAGCACACAAGCTTTAAGTTTCTGCTGCTAGCATACCAGAAGTATTCTATTATCTTTAATTTGACATGCAATGAATTGAACACTGTAAAATTATTTAGCTGCTGTTAATGTCATAACATTCACCTTGTTCTAATTTGATACATTGCAACTCAATACCCAGCATCTATGAATTAATAAGTACCTAAACATACACAGATATATTCTTGTGCTTACCGCCTGCTCACTTCCTTAATTTAACAGTGATCGAGGGAGCTGTAACACTACGAACTGTAGATGTTTTTTCTGTGATTTAAAGACACCCAAGTGACACGATGAGGTCATTACTTTAAGATTTACCCCTAGCATTCTGGGTCATCAGCCTCCACATTCAGACAGAATAGCCAACAAACGGTCGTTGTTTATTACGTTCGGGAATTTATTACTGGGTTTGGAAACGGTATTTAGTGCCTGTGCACAACAGCACCTTGGTCTAAGACAGAGCCGTTAAACCAGAACAGCAGCCTGGAAATGGGAATTTTCTTGCCGTTTATTCTATAGAGAGCATATGTTAGTGTGGAATGTCCTTCACAGTGTTAATTTGATTCTGAGCCCCTCAAATTGCAGTTCAAATATTGCTTGAGGACAGTGTTTTCTCTCTGTTCTCCTTCAGCCAACAAAGAAGGCATTCTGACTCTCGAGCTGTGCCGCTGCAAAGTGTTCCGGGTGACCTCAGGCTCGTGGGGCAGAAAGGGATCTTTCATTTGCTGTGCAAAGTCACAGAGGCAGAGACAGGCAACAGGATAGATGGAGAGATAGAGATATACTAAGAAATGAGTGCAGGAGGGAGGGAATAAAGATAAGGGAGATGGTAGGTTTGCTAAGTGCAGGAGTGAGACTGATGAGCAGTGATGAGGCTTGTTCAATAGGGATAGATGTTAGCGATAAATAGTAACAATTTTTAAACTTCAAATTATTTTATTTGTTTGTTTAATTTATTCTGTTTCTATACTTCTGTAAAGCTGCAATGTGAATTGTTAAAAGCGCTATTTGATTAAATTGAATTGAATTGATATTGAAGACATTGATATTGAGTATATTGCAAAGATATAAGAGTTTATATTGTATACAGTGGACTAAATGTATAGGACAATGGGTTGGGACAATGGCTTAAATGGGATGGCTTGAAAGTATAGTGTCTTTGAGTATAAAATGGTGGGTTAGGGCTATATACAGTAGTATAGTGCAATCACATAAAGCGTACAGAGGATAGGGTCAGTGTAGGAATATGAATATATAACAACGTTAATACACAACTCAATGGAAAGACTTCACAAAGATAGAATTGAAAACGTTTGTGTAGTCTGAATTATTTGTTGCAGTGAATCATTTATTGAATAATGTTTGCATCATGGGGTTCAAATTAATTTTGTTCACTTTAGTGTTCACTTTTACTGGCGGTTCTGCTCATGAATAGTGTATTTCTAATCTCGTTTGGATGAATGTTATGTTTTATCACTCTTAGCAGGTTTAAAATTACATTCATGTTTGTGGTTTCCAGTGTGAATCACATCATCTGTATTTTTATTTTTTTTTTGTTGAAATTATTTAGTTCTCTGATTCTGTTCTATATTTTTTTTATTCTTTTATTACACACACACACACACACACACTTCTCATACCTTAACAGCTAAGGAGCCAAATTCAGTTCATTTATCTATTAAGCTGTGAGGGTTTAAGCAGTTCCTCCCTCCATCCTCTGGAGAAAAGCAGTGAGACAGAGATAAGGGGGGGGACAAACAAATGCAGGGACAAAGATTGGCTCTGTTTAAGTCACATGATAAGACACTCTGTCTGTTGTAGCATCAACAGCTCATGCTCCAGCCCTCAAGATCAAACACATGCACGCTCTGCACAGTGCCACACACTGCATTCTCGCTAGTGCTTGTGTGTGGATGGGTGTATGGTGTGTGTGTGTGCGAATGCTGTCAGCAAAGACTTCAGCTGTACCTGGAGGATATACGGCCAGAGCTCTAATCATGTCTCTCTGCTGTTTTTTATTTTTCAGGGATTATGGTACCAAGCGCAAATCAGGTAAGACAATATATATATATAGATTTATATATGTATGGTTGTATACCCATTGTATCACACCATGACTGTTCAACCTGTTGCACTGAACATCAGTGTGTACAGTAGCAGTGCACACTAATGCCAGATCTCGCTCAGCATCCTTCACATTCATTGCATGCTCTCTCACTGAATGACTTGCAGTTTTGTTCGCTTAATATGCAGCACAGTGTCTAGACTCACATTGTACAAGTGTAGACTAGATGTGATCAGGAATTCTGAAAGGAGTTTATGCTACACACACACACACACACAAGTAAAATGTTATCAGTGTAGCAAATTTCTTGCCCTGGATTTCAAGTTTTGAGATTTAGGTAGCGTGTGTGTGTGTGTGTGTGTGTGTGTGTTTATCTTGTGTGGATGAAGGTGTGTTAAAGGTGTCATTTAAAGGTGTGGTCAGTAATTTTATTATTTTAGTATTTTATTTTATTTATTAAAAAAAGCCTTTTATAGTATTTGAACCTTTGCCTTACATTTTGAAAGCTGCTAATAAAGCGCTTTGTTTGTACCCACAAAAAAGTCTTTATAACACATTTATGAACATTGCTAAAGGTTTTAAAGCAGAATGGATGCAATTTGACTGTCAAAAATCTATAAGTGACATTATCTATAATCTATAAGTTTATGCAATGAAACAGAAGAGAAAAACCCTTAATTATCATAACGGTTAATCTTTTTTTTTTTTATTCTTTATGTTGAAGGTTTAAGTTTATTTTCACTACCAGCACATTCTAACACATTCATAAAAGCATATTGTACCTAGTATGTAGAAAGCACACTGTACAGTACTTAGTGCTTCCTAACACCATATAGACAAAACAAGCAGATTTTGTGTTCTGGCTGTTAGATGCCTGGTAGCGGGGAAGAAAATATCCTATTGTCCATTTCCAATCTGTCACAAAACAAACAAAATTCACACGGAACATAGCTGTGGTGCAAATTAATAAACTTCACCTCACCTTGCTGATATTTTGTCATGGTTGACAACATAATGTACCCTAGAAACTGTTCAAAGAGGATGTTGATGTACTTCACATGTATTAATAGACAAAACTAGCTTACTATCATATCGTCGCTGTCGGGCGGAAACCTCGCATGTCCAAATTTGGTCAATTTCATATTTTTTCACATATCGATGCTATTGGTCAGTCCCCACGTGGGTCTGTTATTTTTACAAGTTATTAACCAATCTAAAGTCTTGAAAATAGCTTGAGCGCAAATCTCATAACTCCATTGGACACTTCAAATGTCCACCTCTTCCTCACTCCACGGGAGAGCTTCACGGCATATTTCTCCTTAATAAGAGTCGCAACGAATCAACACGTCTTCTGAGGTAAATGTCTTCACAACACTGGGCTCAAAGAAAATTCTGGCGCTAGTTCTGGTGCTCGTCTGAGGACAGGAATTTAGCGCAAGACAATCCACTGCAACGCGGACTAAACCCTGTGCACTGCAGATAAGGTACGGCGTTTTTTTAATTTCCTGAAAAATAACGGTTTTGGAGATACGAGGATTCCGCCCGACAGCGACGATATGTTATTGTATTATGTTAGCTAGCACTTAATCTAGTGAATTAGGATTTGGAGAAATAAAAACACGGGACTGGGCCGTGGGACATTGGAGCTTTTACTTGGTTTTGTGGGCTAGCTCACAGATTTCTGCTAAGTACGTTGTGCTATTATTAAAGACCCAGAGATCTTCTGAAATATGGTTAAAAGCAGTACTGTAGGTTTATGAGACATTAAATAAATGGCTTTATGTACAGTAAATCTTTTTCATTTTATAATTAATTTATGCTGTTCAAGCCTACAAGACAAATCACAGGCAGCGCTTTGTAACAGATTTCTGACAGGGGAAAGCCTTTAAGGAAAGGCAGAAGGGCAAATCATTATAATATGCTGCTGTTATATATTGCTGTGGTATAAAAGGAATAAAACTGTTCAGGACTTGCTATTACTGGAAAATAATCAACATCAAAGAAATAATTTTCTTATATATTTTCCTATAACAGCAGTCCTTGTTTTGTTTTATTCATTGTGTTTAGGAATGGTTTTTGAAAGCACTTGGCCAAGTCAGGTCAAGTCATGAAGCTTTTATTGTCATTTCAACTAAATATAGCTGACGCAGTACATAGTGAAATGAAGCAACGTTTCTCCAGGACCATGAAGCTACATAAAAGCGCTAAGGAGCTAAGGACTTAAATCACGTTGTTCTAGCGAACTTAGTGCAAAGAGTGCGAGACAAAAAACAATGCAGAACACCACAGGACAGGAACATAAAATAGCCCCGACCAGTGTGCATTCTGTATGTTGAATAGTACACTGTGCGAAACAGAGGGTCGTAAACAAAGGTATCTTTCAAATAAAGTGTTACCCAATAAAAGAACTGCTAAGAGTAAAAGTGGACTCCCTGGCTGTGTTTATGCAGAAAAGCATGTTGTGGACCACCAACATTTAATCAATTTGGACAAGGAAGCATGTCTATATATCTGTCAAGCATGTTTGAGTTTTGGAGGCATGGCTTTGGATGGAATACTGAACGTGAGAGGTGTGTTCATTTGCATTTGGGGTTTCAAAACATCCAGCTGTAGGCTATCTGCCAAAATGACTGACTGTACCTTTAATGGTTACGCACGTGGGAAAAAATAGTGTATATGACCTTAGAGCATACATCGTAACATTTAATATTGGCTTGTAGGTTTATCTTTCCATTCATTTTTAATACCATGCCTCCTCTAGATTAAAGGGTAGGGTTTAAGTGCACAAAAGGGAGGATTACAGTTTGACATCAGTTTGCTGATCATTCTGAGGCCAATATGACTCGGATGATTTAGTATAGTATATTCCATATCAGCTGCAGTTCAGGATTGGAGTGTTACTCCTAAAGATTCAGATGTCATGTCATGCGCAGTTCCTTTATTTCCTGATATTTATGAAATAATAAATATTTGAGTATGATCTCAAAAACACCAGATGGATGAAAATGATCTAGTGTTCATTCTTATTTAGAATGCTAGTACACGTTTGTACAAATGCGTGTATTTAGATTTCAGGCTGTATGTGCAGCAGAGTCTCGCTTTCAAGTCTGACCATATGCACAGTCATCCACCCAGACAAATAATATACACACAGGAAGCAGCGCTCATTAGTATCCATTATGGACCACATCAGTAAGGACATGTAGGTTGAAGCATAATCAGCGCATTTCCTGCGGTATACTCGAGAAAAAAAAAGATATTTGTTGCGACAAAACATGCAGCAACACTTGTATATTTTTTTGTATTATATTTGGCTCAGTTACTGCACTTTTCTTGCTATTGTTCATATGTTGAGAAGTACTGGCACAGAGCTTCATTTCCTCTTGCACCATTAGAAAATTGCAACCATTGAATTGTTGTTGTTTTAAGGACTATTCCAAATAATTCTCTGACATTTTCTTCCTAATAAATATTTTCATAGCAAACCATATGCTAGAGTTTACTTGCTCTGTGCCTTAAAGTACACAATATTCAGCGTTAAAACTTTTATTAACAAGTTTAACACTTTTTGGAATGTAACCAAATATGAGTAAATACTTGAAACAGATAATGTTCTCATAAACAGATACAACTACAGACATGAATGAGGTTGCAGTGTTTTTTGTTTTGTTTTGTTTTGTTTTTTTGTGAAAGCTTGCCTAAAAGGTTCATCTGGTTTTTCAAGAGGTTTTTAATTTCATGAGGGTGTGAGTGAGTGGTCTGATATCTCATGGGACAAAGACCACAGATGTATAGAATTCATTGATTCATCCTCAGTAACTTCCTGGTTAAGGTCACAATGATGGTAATTATGCTACTTCTTTGTTTATATTCTGGAAAACAGAACTATTAAAACTTATTAGAAACATTGCAATATGTGCAACTAAATTTCTAGTCAAGCGATACATCTAGTCAAGTCAGGGGAACTGTTAAGAGATGGAATTTACAGACTTTGTGTTTCAAGAACCTTTTACATTTAAGTCACTCACTCACTCTCACTCTCATTCATCTTCTACCGCTTATCCGAACTACCTCGGGTCACGGGGAGCCTGTGCCTATCTCAGGCGTCATCGGGCATCAAGGCAGGATACACCCTGGACGGAGTGCCAACCCATCGCAGGGCACACACACACACTCTCATTCACTCACGCAATCACACACTACGGACAATTTTCCAGAGATGCCAATCAACCTACCATGCATGTCTTTGGACCGGGGAGGAAACCGGAGTACCCGGAGGAAACCCCAGAGGCACGGGGAGAACATGCAAACTCCACACACACAAGGCGGAGGCGGGAATCGAACCCCCAACCCTGGAGGTGTGAGCCGAACGTACTAACCACTAAGCCACCATTTAAGTCACATATTCTTTATAAATACACATTCAGTTTAAATCCAAAAACAGATACCAAACCATTTCACCCCTGATACATATGCATGTTGAGGATGTAGTGAGTGAATTTATTAATGTGGCCTGAGCTTATTTTGATTGATGCGGCATAACCAAACAACTTCGGTGCAAATATATCAGAACTACCTTGGAACCATAATAAACTCCCTTTTTGTGTGTTTTTTTTTTCTGGACAGCTGCTACAGTATATTGTGCACGTATACAGTAGATGAATTAACGGGGCCGATGTTGTTTTGAGCACAAGAGTGTTTGTTTTCCATCACAAGTGCCTCCTTTTTACAGGGTTGCCATAAAGAACCCCAGCAAACAGCTGGAATGTGTCATCTAGCTTGAGACCATTTCAAAACAAACTTTGTATTAATCGTTAGCCGTGATTGGTGGAGTCCACATCTAAAAGGGTTTTTCACAAAACTCTGGATGATCTCACTGGGTATTGGGTTGAGAGTAGCATCAGCAGAAAACTATGCGTCTGTTTTTTTTAAATGTTGAATTATAGACAAGAAATTTGGAAGGGGTAGGTTTGTGGCATTGTACTTGGACTGGAGGGAAGGATTTCTTTGCCCTGAGATAGTGGTGTAGGTTAGCAGTGATTGTGTCTTTTTGGAAGAAAATAAACTGCAGAATTTGATGACACCACATGAGGACTGCAGTGTGTCTGTTTGCCTGGCTTCAGTCCCTTCCAAGCATGCATTAACTAATCAGGCATTTTAAGACCATCTGTTTTAGTGAAAAGATCTGGAAATTGGAGCCAAAAGGACAAAACCCTTTAGTTCTATGGGTGCTTTCCAAGTCCCTCAAACTTGACTCTAATTGCACATTATGGATTATCTTTAGGATTGGAGAAGCATTACATCAATTTTTTGGTCTTGAGCTCCTTGAACAGGTGTCTCCATGCCTTGGGAATGGCAGGATTGCTTTGAGGAAATGGTGATCCAGTGAAATTGGACAGTGTCGTTCCCAGAATGGGACATTAAGGACACGATCTGGGATTCTGGATTACATCAAGTCAGGATTTTATATTGATTGTTTTGTAGTAGACATTTACAGATGTCAAGATCTATGATCCTAATGAGCAAGACAACATAGAAGGTGGGATTTAAAAAAAATGGCTCTGCCTTGTTGAACCAGTTAGGTGCCATTTATACTCTCAGGAACTAGAGTTGCCAGTTTGCCAATTCATTGGAATTTCAGTTTTTTTTTCTCCAGTATTTTTTTTTTAAATTGAGCCCAGACTGTTATGCATCATTAAACATCTATGAAAACATTTTCTAAGCATGATATTACTGAAAATACTGTGTGATACCATGGAATGTAAAAATTTAAAACATATTAATCCCTATTTGGCCTGGGGTATTGTTACATGGGGATCTACAGATGTGGAAGATTGATTTGGATTATTAATGATATTAATCCTGTTCAAATTGCCAATTTTCAGAGTTTGCACTTCTTAAATATAACAATTCCGGTCCAAATTACCTTCAGTATTTTGTCAGAAATTGAGCTCTTTTTGTAATAACGGTCTTTTAGTAGAAGTATTATTTAAACGTACCTCATAGTAATTTAATAACCAAGCCTGGTAATTGTTATTGTCCTGCTTGTAACGTAACACTGACATGTACATCCGGGCTGTCCAGACTATGTGTGGCAATTTGGGTAAATTACCCACATACTTTAAGCTGTCTAAATTGCGCAGTCAAATTCCTTACAAATTATATTTAATTATGTGACCAAACCTTCTCTTCTGGTAAAACTAAACCATCTTGAATAATGTGAGCTAAAATGTATCATTAATGGACTAATACGTATATATATATATATATATATATATATTTAAATATAAATTTTTCTTATACCTAAATGGGGCAGGAGAGATTTAGAGGTCATTCATCAGGATCGTACATAAAAGCACGCTGTGCATATGTATAGTAATCTTAAGTGTATATGTGTGAGGCACTTCTAGGAAATGAGGATTGTAGGGTCAACTCCTCAGCTAAATCCAGATAAGTCAAGGTGATAAAGTAGTCACAGGATGTTCTGCTCTTTATCATGATAGACATGATAGACTTTAAAATGGTTATGATAAAGCGCATATCGTATATCATTTGTTTTCTGCTGTCTCATATACCTCCCAAAAAAAAGGTCATGGGTGGTCGTTCTGGTCCCAACAATTACTTTTTAAACAAAGTAAAAGATGTCAAAATATGCTTTACTTATGCTTTAAAAATATACTTTTTTAGTACACCAAATTCCAGCTCTGGCAGACGTTCTGTTTCTGAGGAAGAGCCGTTTAAATGTAACCCCGTCTCCTACGAACGATCGCGTCTCAAACTGTGTACACATTCTCACCAGCACGTCCTATACATGCCTTTCAAATCTCATGCGATTCCATGCGATTCATTTTCAATAAATTGTAAAGTCCAGTTTTTTGAGTAAAGTAAGTCCTGCTCCACAAAATCTGGTCTAAATGGAATACACATAAAATGACATTTTAAAAAAAAAGGAATTTATTTTAAGGAGTTTGAGGAACTAGCATCAATAGGATGACTCAATGATACACAACACTTTGAGTTCGTGATGAATTTCCAGCTGCTGTCTGTCAGATCTTTGAGGCACAGCAGGCATATTACAGCCACTCAGTGGGGGCTCTGCTGAGCTAAACTCTATTGTCAACTTGTGGTGGTATGTTTAGCTCCATAGCTACAAAATAAAGGCATTTGGTTTGTTGTGTGTAAGTGTGTGTGTCAGTGAAAAGTAATGACATGGTTCTTAACTTTCCCTCCAAGTCCCCTCTAGACACAAAACTTTTTACTGTCTCCATGTGGCCTTATTGTCCAAACTGTTTACCTGTGCACAGAAGGAAATAGCTCTTTTGTCTTTTGTTCAACATTGCAGTAGGTTTTACAATATGCTATATTTAAGGATTTCGTTTAAACAATAAAAAAAACCATAAGTGTAGCTCCATTTCAAGTTTTCCGATTTGTCTCAGTTTGTAAAATTAATACTGTTCTAGGATCAGTGTTGTGGATGATTGCATGACTGGGGTTCTATTCGTCTCTTGGAACAATTAAAAAGTTACATTTTCTTTCTTTAATTGGTTTCAACATTCAGCACGGAAACATTTAAAAAAAAATTTTGCCGACCATAGCTTCATTTTGCTTCGAAACGAGTGACAGGGTTTAATGAAACAAACATTGAAGACTAATATGAAGACTAATATATCTAATGATGTACTCAATAATAAGAAAAATATTATCTGCATAACATTTTTGTACTTTCCAAGTGAACCTGTCATTCACAAACAATGAACAACCAAAAATTAAGAATGAGAGCATTTTCTTCTTCGCCACACGATCTTCAATAAATTCAGCTGACGCACTTGTAATATTCCAGATATTTCAGTGGGGGTGAATGTGATCAGGTCCTATAATGGACAAGTAATGAAAACAGCATCTTTTAAGATTATGTGGATTCAGACATTAATAGAAAAAAAAAGATTCTTGAAGTATTTTAACAATTGTTTTCTGATGGAAATTACATACGGATGTGTAAATGTACTGTAAATCGGTGAGACGTAAACAACGCTCCTATCGTGAAATGACGTGCATGTTGTATTTGTTTGGTTCAGCTCTTGAGTACGAATCTGTTAATGATCTGTGTGTGTAACATGATTTTCAGGCAGAAAATGGTTTGTATTTGTATTTTCTACACAGACTTCCTTCTCTCTTGCTAAAACATTCTGTCTTTTTTTTTTTTTGACCCATGTGAGAGTCAGATGTGCGTGTGGGGATGGGGGGGGGTGTAGGGGGATGTCAGTCAGGCAGACAGACCCTTGCTTACGTGGCATCAGGGATACGATTTCAGTGTGACGTAGCAATGGCCAATATTGTTTACACAAGCCTTAAAGGAGGGGGGCAACAAGGAGGAGGGGATGTGATACTGATATGGTGAGGGGGAAACACGAGAGAGAGAGAGAGAGAGAGAGAGAGAGTTCTGGACAGATGGAGATTTGGGATTAGGTTTAGTTTTAGAGGACAGCAGGGCAAGAGGGTGTGCGTGCATGGGTGTTTTCACTGAGAGGAACAGTCATAAAAGGGTACGTGTGGTTTTACTACGAATTTGCATTTAGCGTGCAGTGCACTTTTTTGCAGAATTCCACTCCATTTGCCACTTTGTTCAAGTACGTTCTCAAGCACGGTGGGCAAAGTTATTATTATTATTATTTTTAAAAAAGCCTGTGGATTACAGCCTGTTAAGAGTTGCTGAATTACAGCATTGAAATTCCAAAGGTCAGAGTATCTGGGGCATTATGTTCAAGGGAACAGTTTTTTTTCCTGCCGCCTGTGAGCGAATCACAATCACAGTGAAAACACTGAAGATCCAAAGCTTTACTCGTATATTAAAGCAACAGTTGGGTGAAAATATATGGTTAGTTTATTGCATTCAAAATAGCACTTTAGGTTTATTTAACATTACAGTTAAGCTCAAAGAAGCAGTTGATATACTGTAGGTAGTTTATCTAAACGAGCCTCACTGCAGTGTCAAAATCCCTAAAACTGTCAGTATATTTTTCTTCAAAGCATGTAAAGTGCCTCTGATGGAAACAGGCTCTTGAGAAGTTTACTATACGTTAAGGGAAATGTTTAGACATACCATAACAGTGTAAAGCATCACTTAGGTATGTAAGAAAATGTACAAAAACATAAATGCGACCAAAGAGAGGAATGAAAATAAGTGGAAAAAGGATGAGACCTGCTCACAAAATCCAAAACAAACAGCAGGAGACCTGAAAAAAGTCCTGAGAGACATAAACGGAATAACAGTGCACACACACACACACACACACACACACACATATATATATAGATCACATTCAGAAAGATTGTTTTGATGTTTCATAAATACTCTATTTGTAAATTACACTGTTTGATCATGTTTGTTACTCAGTTAAATGTCTAGCTGATTTATTTATTTATTTATTTATTTATTGACAAAAAAAAAAAAAAAAGCCTAGTTGATTGACTTTAAACTAAGACAGGGCAGAGCTGAGCAGCTCTTTTTGGGCTGGGGGCAGAGCTTATTTCTAGGCCAGATGAGCTTAAATCTAACCAGGAGCTTTCCATGGATATATCTTTGAAATGAATACAAAACAGACAGCACCTTTAATCTGAATCTGATCTACCTAAAAAGATAGCATTTGATCTGCAAATCAATAATATTTCTAAATTTTTGGTTAAAAGAAAACAAGAGCAACATTTCTGGAAGTGTCATAGACACAGCGTAGTTGTTTTTTTTTATCATCTTCTCTTCGTGTCATGTTTTCTTCACTGCTCTTTATTAAAAACAGGCTGCAAGATCTGAAAACCTTTTGATGGTTTGCTTATGTATGTTAATAGTCAGAGAAATGTTATTATCATGTGACAAAGGAAGCGCTGGAAGAGGAAATGTTTGGGACAGAGCAGCAGTCAGTGTGTTTCTCACGTGACTGGGAAGAAAAAAAAATTCCAAAAGTCTTTCTGTACTGGAGAACAGCCTGGTGGATTTCTGCTTCCTCTGCACATTTTGGGTCTGAATTGTTTTTTAGCCATTCCTGCTTTTGATTTTTCTGCTGTTGCAGTCCATCAGCTTTAGATTGTCATGTTCTGAGATGCTGTTCTGATCAACACAGTTGTAAAGAGTGGTCATTTGAGTTACTGTAGCCTTAACGTCAGCTTGAAGACGACTGGCCAATCTCTTCTGATCTCGTCTGAACGTGAAAATCGCAGATCTGCAGTTCTAATTTTTGAGGAAAACTCAAAAAAGAGCCCTTCTGTCAGCAGCAAACATGATTGTCACTGAGTTTATATTTATACCTCATACTGATGTTTGATGTGAACTTAAACTAATGATTTTATTCACTTGGATAATTCTATAAAATATTCCTATTAACATGGGCTGATTTTTATGGAAGCCCAAAGAGGCCATGCATTATTATATTTTTTCTTTCTTGTTTTGTCTTGTTTTGTCTTTCTGTTTTTGACTTAATTTTCTCATGATCTCTGCATAAGAACATGTTCTAGAGGCAGCAAAAGTGCAGTAAAGCAGCATTATAGATGATCGCATGCTCTTTTACTTTGATCAGGGACTCATGTGATTGACAACTTCCACATAGGTGTCCGACACATAAGAAGGAGGTTTTGATGTCTGCGTCTTTATCATCGAAGAGAATAGAGTGTCCCTACTGCGGTTAATCAAGCCGCTGTTTCTGAAAGCACAGCTAAACTAACCGCACATATATTGTAGGAGCGGCTTTAAGATACGGAGCCTTAATGGCACTGAAAGAGGAAAGCGAGCGTCCAAAGCTCTCACATCACAGAACAATAAATTAATACAAAACAATATATATATATATTTTGTTTTATAAATGCACGAAAAATCGAATACAAAACAATTAATAGTATGAGAATAAAGGCTTAACGTTTCAATAATCCGTTACACATCATGAGAAAACAACAAGAAAGAAATAAATATCATAATTCATGGCCTCCCGTATTACTTCCGTAGATTTTGGTTGCTCACTAGGTGATCTGATAGATTTCAACACCGTTCCCTCATATCCCAAACAAGTTCTAATACAGACAGTTATGTTTTTGACATCTCGAAATGATGAAATGCTGAAAAGACACATGCCAATAACTGAACAAAGCCATATGGAGTTGTTTTGTTAGGCATGCTGCTTCTAGCCTTCGTTTATCTCCGTTTCCATAATGGAGGACAACTGCAGATCCTGCAATGACAACTAATCAGAAATCCTTTTAAATGAAATGTTTGTTTAACGAACACATCATATGGTCTCTAAGGGTCACCACGAAAGAAAAACACCAGAGTTTGTTCGCCTCGGGTAGAAAATCTGAAAGGAATTTGCGTGTACATGTACTGTATGTTGGGAGGAGTAATGGGAGGTGAAGTGTTAATATCAGTCAGCTGTTGAGTGTTACACTGTCAAGACAGGGTGGAGTTTCCATCTTTTGAGGAATTTGATGCTGTTTTGTATATTTAGCAAAATTCCATCCATTCTAAATGACTAAAATTGCCAAATTGTGTAAAAGCTGTGCGTTTAACCCCTGTATTTACATTCTTACCAACGGTGAACCAATCTTTAAGGATTTAGGTAGAAATAAAATAGGATCAGCTTTTCATAGCTTAGAAAAAAATAGTAAAAGATATTTGAACTCTACGCTAATTTTCAGATTCGGTCTATACGGCATAAGTGAGTTTAAAACGAATGTCTAATCATCTCTCAGGTGAAATGTTTTGGATTGTGTTAAGTGATTTACAGCATTAATTAAAATGACATTTTCTTAGTTTATATGACATGGCCAAGATTACCGATCTGATGTGTTTCTGTGTAACAACGTGAGCAGCTAAGATACTGTAAGTCATCCGAGGAACGGAAAGGTTGGAAGGAATGAGAAAGGGGGATGAGGTGATGAGGGACAGAGGGAGTGAACTAAATGAACGAGAATTTGAAGATAAGACGTTACAGCCGGATCGTGCTGTTCTGCGTTTTGTTAAACTTAACAAATCTGGCTTTCTGTTTTCTTTTCGCAAACCGGGTCTATCCATCACACTGTTTCTAACCAATCAGGTGATATGTGTTTGCTCTGTTTTATTAGGGCAGTGTTTCCATCAGATGACTTGGAAGCTTTTAATTAAACGAAATGATTGAGTGCCCCTTGCTCAATTGATTAAGTGATCTATCCTTCATCCAGGGTGTATTCTCATCTGACACCCAGATGAATAAACGAATAAATTTGTCAAGCAAACAGATCTGATGTTTTACAAATACGTTTATCTGAAATGTTAACCATAACAGAGCCAGTATGAACTGAATGTTAATGACCAAATGCCTCAGAAGGATAGGAATATCTGCCAGTATTGACCATTGGTGGTAACTATGAGGAGGTGTTTCCTTCTGGTTGTTTAGGTTAAGGTAAATGCTTTGGCTTTTGTTTTAGGAGTAGCAAAAATTAGCTGCATGACAATCATTACAAACAACTGTGCAGGGATCAAATCAATGCTTCTGTAACAGTAACGGTGATGGACCAATGATGGAGGGTTAGAAGCATTTTAATTCATCTTAGATCCAGAACTCATAGCCATAGTTTAATAAAGCAAACTGTTCATGGCATTCAGATTCATTTTCAAAATTGCATTCATTGGAAAAGATATACAGAATTCGTGGAAGATGAAGGAACATCAGGTCACAGTTACTTTTCCATCATCACATCCACTTGCTATAAATGAGAGAGTGTGAATTGTGTTAGCATTAAATTAACTCTCCTTTTGCATGCTTATAGTAAAATAGTGACAGGAATGAGTGCATTCTGCTCTTTTGCTACTGCTTGACTCTTTTAACTGACTTTCCTTTTCCTCTTCCTGTCCTGTTCTTGCCAAGTCTGGATGTATGGCCTACAGGACAGTCCCACTAAGTCTGAGGCCACAGGTATCTGTTTCTCTTTGTACTGAATGGTCACTGTGCATTGTGCATGCCCTTTCTCACTTTTTTTTTACTTTCTCTGATATCGTCCTTTAACGACACACCCCATTTCTGTCATTCACATTACTGAGGATTCAGTAGTTTAGCACAGAAACAAGATGTTTTTTTAACAAGAAAATAAAATGCCATTGAGAACATCTACCATGGTCAACCTCCAAAATAAAGCTGTATCTAAAAATGGCTGCCTCATGTATGACCTTATTTGCAACCCTCACCAGAATGCAATTATCATGAGTTTGAGGAACGACGGCATGCAAATAAACATTTCAGCCACTATTTTGCTCATCCCTCGGAAATAAACAGCGTTCGGCGAGGCTGGAACCATCTGGAGAACATCTTCCTCACACACAACTGTTGTAATTGGTGCAATGCAGGAAAACACGTGATGTTGCCTTGTTTAAGAAAAAAAACAATTAATATACCCTGAAGCAACAATACGATTCTAGCGGAAATGTATTGTAAGAGTTACGTTTCTTCAAGTGAGTGATCTTAAATACAGTAGCAGAAATTCTCGAACAATTGGAGGTGCTTAGGAGCTTTTGCCAGAACCTGCTTGCACTGTGTATACTGGCTTCCTTTGGATTTGAGGTTTCCAAGAAAGGAAGTAAAATATTTGGACCAGAAGAAATGTAATGTAGTGTCTAAACTTAGAAGGTCAGTGTTGTTTTATGACATTCAGACGCATTTGTGATCTTTACGAGAAACACATTCGTGTTGTTTAGACACTGCATTAATGCATAAAACATTTCTAATTGGTTTGTTCTGTTTCTGACACTTTTTGTGTTAAAGGATTTTGTGGGAAACCTAAAAAAGGTGTTTGAGAAAATTGAACAGCACAGTGTGCCTGCAAGCTTACACAGTGTGCCTGCAAGCTTACACAGGGTATCTGCTGCTAAAACGATCCTGATGCATTTTCGCGAAAGAGCAAATAGCCATCTGTCTGACATGGAATTGTTTTATGTAAGCTTAACACATAATATATGGATCACAGATAAAAGTACATATGGATACGTACTGTATAATCCTGAATGCATGCGACGTGATTTCCCAGACTAGTGATCTGCGACAACTTCCAGACCCCCCACTGCACAGCTTGCCAGCAAATGTTTCATATTTTCAACAGCAAAAGCTGCAGTAGGAAACATCCAATGAGAGTCCATTAGGAAATCATATTCATCCGCTGTCATGCGGAGCAGATCGATGAATCCAGTCCTATTCTATTAAGGATATTTATTTGTATAGGAGGCATTGATATAGATTCTAAATATATATTATTTACCAGTTTCTGCACATTAGACCTTTAGTAACCTTTACAAAACAGACACGTGATAGACAGCTCTCATTTTTATTTTTGTGAAAAAATAGCAATTAGGCCTCAGACATGCTTTGTTTGCGATCTCTTCTTGTACAGTTTGTGAGCCTCAGCTGTGGCTTAGTGATCACTTGGAATAAGACATGATGCTTTTATAGGTTACTATTTCCATTTCTCTATTTGTGTTAACACAAAACTATTAGCATGGCACATTATGGTATATCAGTGTAGTATCTAGATCATCTCCTGCATGCTTTCCTTCCCGCCTGCCATTCTTCTTAGCCACTGCTTGTTTATGGCTGATCTGGGATCACTTTCCATTGCAGCATGCAAGTTTGCATTCCATATGCTGTTCGTTCACCTCCACAAACACACATGCCAAGATACAGAGAGAGTGACAGAAAGAGAGGGAAGGAGGTAAAGAAGCACCTCCCAGAGCATTAACTCATACCTGGAAACTGCCATAAACTGTATAAACATTGTAGGAAAATACATGTCCATATGATTTGACAGCTTTTCATTGTGTTTTACACTTTCTAAAGGAAGTTTGGAGTTCCAGTTATGATTTAGTAGAAATGTTTCTGTGATTTTCCAATTTATTGTTGGACAAAATCTGTACACAAGATCTGACTTCAGGCTCTGGATTGTGTTTTACGCTAATACGCCAGCTGAGGTAGCAACAATGGCAAGTTAAATCGTTTTCCGCAAAGTGAGCAGGCAAGAGAGAAAGACACAAAGTAAAGTAAGGAGGGAAGGAAGAACTGATAGAGCGCAAAAGAGCAGCCGAGCTCAAGCTAAAGTGCTTTCCTCTCGTGTTTCACATAAACAGACTCACTCACTCTCTCTTTCTCTCTTGCTCTTTCCTTCTCTCTGAGTCCACTCATATGTTTCTATTTAAGGCTTGGAGTGTAGGCTGCTCCGATTGGCGTTTTTCACCCCCCCTAACTGCCGCCTAACTCGCTGAATGGGAGGAGAGAGAGAGAGAGAGAGAGAGAGGCCTTGCTTGCGCTCGTCTGTTTATTTTCCACCAGAAAAACTCCTCCAACTCTCCACTCCACGCTCACATCCCCGACTGTTAGCAGCTCTTCCTCTCTTTCCCTATTTCTGATTATTCTCCTTTCTTCCATTCCTACTTTTCTTTTTTCCCACTTGCTTGAATTTGTGCTATGGAGCCCCGACGACAACGCAAGCCTACGCAACTGTCTCCTCCTTGAAGGAGCTCCCCATTTTCTTTTCTTTTTCCATTTTTTTTCTCTTCCGATGCTCCGGCCTCGGCTCGGGGGGAAGCTTGATCTATATGGCCAGTCGCTACAGAACATGCGCCAAGAGCAGGGGCTTCCAATGTGCTAGGCTGCGGGGGGGTGTGGGTGTAGGTGTGGATGGCAGCGTACAGGGGCCGCAGGGGCATGAGGGGCAGTGGGTCAGCAGGCAGGTGGCTTACAGCGTGTTTCTTCCCCTCGGTGCCAGGCCTGGACGGCAGTGAACCCATGGTGCTGGAGCAGTACGTGGCTGTAGCCAACTACGAGCGGCAGGAGAACTCTGAGATCAGCCTGCGCGCCGGCGAGACGGTGGACGTAATCGAGAAGAGCGAGAGCGGTGAGTCAATAAAATATATATTTTGTGTGCATGTGTGTGTATACAGTATATGTGCAAACCTATATGTGTTATTTAAATCATCACTTGCTGAATAATGTAAACGTGTACAAGTTTATGTGACTGTGCATGCATTAGTAATGAACAAAAAAATGGGTTTCACTGGATTTACGTAGAAAACTGCATCCTGGAACGGATATAAACACTGGAACTCACATAGCTACTTATGCTAGTACCAATTCTTACTCTTCTTTCCTCAGTCTTTGTCCTCAAGAATCCCTCTCTCTCTCTCTCCTCCTTCTATGCTGTGGTCTCTTTCCCCAACCTCCCCACCCCAACCCCCCTTGAATCTGCAGTCTTGCTCTTGGCTCCACCTGGAGGTGTTGTTTTGGCTGGTTGGTTCTTTGGTCAATCAACTGCTTTCATTTCTCCCCCCCCGAGCTCTGGGCTAGAGGCCAGACTGTTGTCTTTCCCATTAGGAATGTCTTCTAGCTAGGCATGATAACTACCAGCAAACCACCACCCCCACCACCCCCACCACGTGAGCTAAGGTTGCACTTTTTCCAGCAATGCAGAACTTGAGATGACCAAGAAAGAAAGACTGACAGAGAGTGAGAAAGATTCTGCTTAATCAGCTTTCTTTTTTAAGTTAATCTGCAGATGGCAAACAAACTCAAAGGCAGACACTTTTACTGTCCTTTTTTTCCCATTGCATTTGACCTGTGCTTTTTCTTGGTCCAGGTTTGCAGAATATGTGCCTGCAGCTAGCAAAACCTTGGCCCCTGGTCGAGTTTGCCAAACACTTTAGCCAAACATTACATACTGATATTTTATCAGTTCTTTGCATGCTCTTAAAACTAAGAGTGCTAGTGCAAATGTTTCTAAGAGCTAGCCTCCTACAGTAGGGTGTGTTTTTACCATTAACCCGATTTGAATGGATTTTCTGTATCTCTTATTTTCTCTGAGTACAGTAAGTATATTGTTTTCTGCAGAGGAACCAAGCCATGGGAAAGCCTAAGTTCTTCGATCACATTTAAGGTCATGGCATACAAGTCTGATCTAATCAGGATATTTAGTTTCTCTGAGGAAAGAAGTTCAAGTTTCACAAAGTTTTCTGTTGGGGTTTATTTGAAGCATTTTAGATGTTTAGGTTTTAGGAATCTGTGTTAAAATTAGCATTTAACAGCTGCACTAGTTGACAGACACTTTTTAGTAAATACCCAGTAGCTGTTTTCCTCAATCGCTATATAAGAATAATTTTGATTAGACCGAAAGCAATAACCAGTATTTATTTGGTTCTGATAAATCTGCCATCCATTTCCCAGATTAGTATTGAAAAGAAACCTTGTTTTGTCTAGTGAATAAATCTACAAATGCAGAAGGATGTAGTATAATTTTTCTTTCTTTCTTTCTTTCTTTTCTTTCTTTCTTTCTTTCTTTCTTTCTTTCTTTCTTTCTTTCTTTCTTTCTTTCTTTCTTTCTTTCTTTTACTTTATTGTGTTCTGGGGAGCCATGCTGTCCTCCACTGCATCTAAGCTATAGTCAGATCTGGAGCACTGATGACATCATCTTCAAAATCTGCCAAGCCAAACAATTATGTGTGCTTGTTTAAAATCACAGACGTCCATAACAATGTTATACGTTTATAGTCAACTCGTGGCATTTGCTGTTACATTTACCTCTGGTGTGTTGCTCTCTTAAATGTACTGCTGTCATTGAACTTTTCAGTAGCTATTTTACTACCTAGCCCCTCTGCTGTGGCCTTGGCGTTCCTTGTTTTTCCAAGCAAAGGACATGTATGTAGTGACAATGGCTGCAGTTTTGGCTTCTTTTTGAGTTTATAGCAACAAATGGGTAATGCTGGACCACTGTTTTATGATTTGAACAGTCATGTAGATCTTAGACAAGGTCAGTGAAGGCTTCTGTTAAGGATAAAGCTTGAAGAACCTCACATCAGTGTTCTGGCTTTTGAATCCAGTACTCAGGATGTTGTTGTCTCTTGATTCTCACCCCTTGGCTTCATTTGCTCCAGTTAAACTCCAGCTGTTTCACTGGAAAGCTGAAGCAAATAGAGCTGGACCTCAGTAAATTGTCAACATGTTGGAGAGAATATATCTGGCAGAGCTTATGTATGTCCATCTGGCGTTACATCCTACTGTATTATTTAGTAAAATGCTAAAGCGAGCTTTTAAGTGAGCGGGAAAGAGTGAGTATTTCCAGATCCAGGCTTTTGAGTGTCATGAAGAAGTGGCAAAATCGGTCCTGAGTCTAGTTCTCTGTCCTCCTGCAACTTTCCTTACACAAAAATATATGCTTTTCAACCTATATATAGACAGAGAGAGAGAGAGAGAGAGAGAGAGAGATAGAGAGAGCGAGAGAGAGATTGAAGCTCATGGCAGATTTAATGAACTGGTTTTACACGGACAGGAAGGAGCTATTTACCAGTAATACCCTTCACTGTGTTATATTATATCGGGCTGATAGGCATCTGAAATTGCCATTGCAGGAAATGTTTGGCAGAGGCTAGGCAGTTCTGGCTTTCCTCTGTGTCATTAAGAGGAAAGGATGGAAAATCCCTCTCTTCCTGGCTTTCATAAAAGCTTCTAATGACTCCTGCAGCAGCCACAGTGCTACTATGCCACATAGCTCAAACCAACACCAGGACAAAGCATCTCGCTTAAAATTTCAGAGCTGAGGTTAGCTAATATTCAAGTGTACTGGATTATGTCCACAAGGCAGTGTGGTACTAATATGCTCTTCAACCCAAAAATGTCTAACAGATGGTATCCTTATCAGAAAGGGGTTCCAAGTAGAGCCTTTTAGAAAGCTAAAAATGCATAACCATCTAACCCACCCTTGATGGAACACTATGGTAAATCCCTTTATTTCTATGAGTATATGAATGCAAACCTTTGCTACCAACATCCTGAGTTCCACGCCCTTCTCCACCCTTTAGTCTCTTGGGTCTAGTCATCGCAGACATTCACCCCCACTAACCCCACCATGTCTTCTAGAGTGATCTTTTCCTAATCCTGGATAGATTTCATTTGTCTTGGCCCACTTCCCAGTGAAGATCCGGTTGACTGAATGCTGCAAGGACCAGACTAAATCTTGGCTACAGCAGGTGGAGACATGGCTTCTATGCCAAACTGTGTTAAAAGGAAACTCTGCTAATGTAGTCCTGGTTTATTGAACAACAAGATTCATTCATTCATTCATTCATTCATTCATTCATCTTCTACCGCTTATCCGAACTACCTCGGGTCACGGGGAGCCTGTGCCTATCTCAGGCATCTCGGGCATCAAGGCAGGATACACCCTGGACGGAGTGCCAACCCATCGCAGGGCACACACACACTCATTCACTCACGCAATCACACACTAGGGACATTTTTTTTTCCAGAGATGCCAATCAACCTACCATGCATGTCTTTGGACCGGGGAGGAAACCGGAGTACCCGGAGGAAACCCCTGAGGCACGGGGAGAACATGCAAACTCCACACACACAAGGTGGAGGCGGGAATCGAACCCCCAACCCTGGAGGTGTGAGGCGAACGTGCTAACCACTAAGCCACCGTGCCCCCCGCATAATGGCATATCAATGATATTTCTTATGCTGGATGTTCGTTCACATCAGACCATTGAATGTTCTTTGAGCTTCATCGAGGGTATGACTCAAGTCAATTGGTGGAACTTCTTGAATTCAGATTCAACATATTTGCTCTCTCAAAATACAGCATGTCCCCACTCTCCAAATTGTATACAACACAGTATTCTTCTTTTCCTTGATAGACTATTGGGATTTGCTTTTGGAGAACTCCACAGTGTTTAATGTTTTGTCAATAAAGCCCTGGCCCTTGCTTCTCTCTTTGATATCATTTGAACTCTAACCACAGTTGTAACCCAACCCTTAGCTTCGACTCTATTAAAGACTCTAAAGTAACATTATTTCATGCTGATCCAGGATCGGCATCCTCTTTCCAGCTGCTGATTTGAACCATTGCATGACTTGTATTGAAACTAGACCCATATTAGTGTGAAAGATGGACTAATACTAACTAGCTTTTAAGTTTAGCTTTTAAAGGCCTAGCATGAATCCCTAAGTTTTCTTTCAAATCATAGACCTCCTGAGCACAGTGTGAATTTCCCCCAAATTCTGCCATTTGGGGGAAAAAGCTGAACAGAGATCAAATAACCCTCCAGAAACTCTGTTAATTTGTTTTGATAGAAATGTTTTCACATGTTTTGGATCAGTAGATTGTGACCTCTGGATTTGTCCAAGATTTAAGAATTTGTAAGATACAATTCAGATCAATTTATTTGCATGGAACTTAACAATGAATATGGTCTGGAAGCAGCTTTACAGTAATATAGAAAGACAGAAGGAAAATTTTAGAATCGTAAGTTTTTTAAGTTTAAAATTGAGTTAATATTTATATCTTACATTTATCCTTAATGAGCCAGCCCGAAGTGACGGTGGCATGGAAAAACTCCCTGAGATGTTATGAGGAAGGAAAGTTGCGAGGAACCAGGCTCAGAAGGGAACCCATCCTTATTTGGGTGACACTGTACAGTAAATAATGTAAATGTAAATAATGTCCTTTCTACAAAAATTGGTAGTCAAGACAGATCACAGTTGCACTTGTACTCTGTTAAAAATGCATATTTTAGGCCCTTAATTTTTTAATGGATTTGAATGTAGGAGTGCTGATCTGGACTCTGATCCTGTCTTTAATCCACCAGTCATAGTCACAGCCAGAATAGCATTCCTACTTTAAAGTCCTCTTTGGGTTTCAGGACTAATTAACTATGAATCAGTAATAGACTAGAAAAATAGGTTAATCTTTCTTGGACCGTGTTAAAGGTGGTCCTACGTTTATGTGGATGATAATGTATTGTTTAGCTATGGTGTTTGGTCAAAAAAGAAAAAAAAACACTGTGATAACACACAGGAGAAGATGATGTCAGTGTTTTGGAATTGGATATCTAGCAAAAACTGATTTTTATCGCTCAGTTGGCCCAACAGTCTATGACAGAGCATCTGTTATCCTTTTAGTTGTTTCAAGGGAACTTGTTTAGCACCACTATACTTATACACAGGATAATAATCAATATTCATCTAATTAAACATGAAGAAAACAGTGATTCTGTTTTTGTTTTAAAAATCCCTCTCCCCACCTGAAAAAATTATTTATTGGTATATTTAGACACCAGTACTGTACATGTAGCATTAGCTACCTAGCCACTTTTGGCAGAGGCCAAACAATGTAATTTGCACCTGTTTTGGTTTGTCCATGTTCAGCATTGAATGTCTTTGACATGTCACACTCCACAGTGTTGGTTAAAGACTCATGGATAGAAACACTCAATGCTTTAAGAACCTGTAGTTTTTTAAGTATTACTGTTTTTGTACAGAGTATAAATAAGTATATATGCGTTTTATATCTTGATAGTAAATGGTGAAATCAAACCCACTCTGAGATGCTTGTGTTTAAGGATCTAATATCTGAAGGCGTTATCTTTAACCAGTAAAATTCTGTGTAAGGTTATCCCAACAGCGATAAAAACATCTCACACTTAAAGTCAACATTTTATGTCAGACTTGCGGCCATAAAATTGCTCATTTGTTTACACTGATTGAAAATGTCAGATAAGTCGATTTCCATTTTGTCGGCAGAACGGAACACCAGTGTTCTGGTAAAAATGGTTTTAATTATGCTATACTTAATGCAGTTATAGTCATCGTTGTACGTGCATTATTCAGATTCTATAATACGAATGTAGATGGGTTAAACTAGGGATAGTCAAACCAATGTTTTGCGTAATGTGCCCCTAGCTAAATAGAGTTTGTGAAGTAAATATTGTCTTTTACAGTAAAACTACTAGGAGGCTAACTTAATGAAAACAGCATGTTAGGCATCGACTCTTTCCACATTTCACTGTTTTCACTTCAGTTCTTAAGAAGCTACAGTTTTTCAATCTGTCCCTTCTCTCCTCACATATCAGTATTAATTCACTCATGTTTGTATGCTAACTAAGCAAAACATGTCTGTTCTTTCTGTCGAAGTGCAGGACAAGAGTCTAATCCGATCCATCAGAAAATAACATTAAACAGATGAAACAGTCTCAATGAGTTCAGAGGTATCAGAGGTACCTATAGTTTTTTTTTCTGCAGTGTAAGCATGACATATATGCTTCGGGTGCCTGCATCATTCCAATGGACTTCAGTAAGGAAGTGAGAGGAACGTTCTTTCCTTCATTTCTCCATTTCTCTCTTCTTTTTTTCCACTGTTGTAGATGAGGGGAATGTGTGGGGAAGAGATGCTTTGAAGTACAGGCCAGACATCTGCTTACTTTCTCCACCACACTCTCCATTCTGCTCTCTGTCCCTCTCTCTCTCTCTCTCTCTCTCTCTCTCTCTCTCTCTCTCTCTCTTTCTCTTTCTCTTTCTCTCTTTGTACCAGTCTCCTGATGGGCATGGTTGATACAATTAGCATTGTGTTTTGGCTAGCCCTATTATATTCTTAGAAGAGGGTGAAACAAATATGTTGCTTCTTTAACTACTAGCTTCACCCAATTTGCTATAGAAGCTTTGCATATTAAATCACCCAATTATATCACCCAACTTTGCATATTTGCAAATATTATTAATTTAGTACATTTAGTAGAACTCTGTTGAAAATTAATAAATTACATCATTTTATAGTGTTAAAGTAAATGTTACGGCATAAATGCTAATTTGCAATTCGACCCCAGCCTGCTAGATGGCGATATTTGTATCAATGACAGCTCATCTCTAAGACCACAAACAGGTTCCAAAGAAGAGATGAGTTACACAAACCAAGTGTTGTTAATGTGCCAATCGCGTCACTAGACTTACCGTCTCCTTTAGCGACATTAAAATAAATAAAAAACGCCTTGCGACAACTAGCTTCTAAAAAGCTGTATTCTTGTATGAAAATGGTTGATGATTCAATGTATATGCAAATTAGTCTATATGTGCTGACGTTTATCAACTTGTTGAGCATTTATTAGTTATTTTTCCTGGGAAAGAAGTCTGAATAAACCTTCAACAGTGCTCAGATACCTCCTGTCTAATCTAATCAGTCAATAGTCTAAGTTTTGAATGAAACCAAAGCTTTACATGATTTATTTATTTATTTATTTTTGCTACCGTCTTCGAGACCTGAGAAAAACATCAGTGAAAAACAAACTCTACTTCAAGTTCTGAGCACATGTAGAGTATTAAAGAATCTGACTCAGAAACGGGAAATGAGCACATGCAGTTGGAGGATTTTTTATTTATTATTTTTTTTAACGTATACTCTTTCATGTGTTTGAGCGCGTCTTTTCCGTTGACCTTCAGTGTGCTTTCAATTAGGCAACATCCCAAAGTAACATGCTGACATGTAGCTTTTAAACAGCTGCTGCTCATGTCTGCAGTTACATGAGTTTTTTTTTCCACACTTTTTCAAGCCTGAAACCGAAAGACTATTCAGTGGTAACCTTGTGGAAAAAACTTCCACCTTACCACCTGCAGAAGAAGGAGAGCTAAGTTTGTACAGTGTTGCTCACTCCGTTTGTGGAACCGCTGATGCAGGATGAAATCGAGCATACACTTGACAAAAATAGTGCCTGCTTAGAACTTGATGTAATAATCAAAAACCCAAATTTGACCCTAAGAACGTGAGGGAATTAGTTGGGGTAAAATCGGGTTTGTTTTCTTTCTGTCAATCTGCAGACTAAACACTGGCTAACAAAATGTTCCTCTTTATGTTTGTGTTATGTCTGCATTTTGTGTGCATTAGGTCTACATTATATCCGCTAGCACTGGTACTGTATAAGACTCTCTGACTGATTGATTGAGTATTATTTACTGAAGTGTCTTTGAGGAACTGATTGAGCCTTTTTGAGTAGCACATGTGTAGTGTACAGAAAGTTCCCTGTTTTATAGATTTCAAATAATCAACAACACACCATGTGCCAGTTTTGATAAAATGTGTTTGATTTACAGCCATATGGCTGCCATGTGCTGCCTGTCAAAGGCATATATTATAGATCTATACCATCACCTCAAGATTTATTAACCTGTTTTTCACTCAGATTTAAGTCTGAGGTTTTGCAGGTAGCTCAACATTTCCAAATAAAAACACGATGACAGACTCCCCCTCCTCCAGATAATCCCCTTTTATAAAGTAATAAAATAATTTCAAAGTTAAAAAAAAAAGGAAAACAGTATGTTGGCTCTTTCAAGCCAACATAATTAAAAATGTGTGAGAATAATTTAGACCTTATTAGCCAATGCTTAATGGGTTTCCTCTTTACACAGACTTTGTGAGCATCAACACAGTCAGTGTAATCTATCAGCGTAATTCGACTACCATTACCTCGACTTTATCACAGTAGCACGTGGCAAATTTGCTTTCCCGGAGATGACCACAAGCCAAAGTGATCCTGACAAGCCTCAGAAATACTGTAGACATCTGGTTCATCCCTAAGGTTTCCTGTCTGGCTGCTTTCCCTTGATTTTGAGTTTGACACCAGTCCACACAGCAGATGATGTTGACTGTGAAGGTGTTCAGTCTACGTTGTCATTTTGCTGGTGTAGTAGTAGTGCAGCTGAGTGGAAAATTTGCAAATCATTTAGGGAAAATGGAAAAGATCAAAATTGTATAGATGCATAAAAAAATGTATTATTGCAAGTTTTACACTAATCCATTCTTTCTGAGGATGTAGGATCCTTTCACTAAATATTTGCCTCAATTTCCTCATGACTTTTATTTTTTTTTCAAATCTAGATCTACTCTAAAGGCTCACAACACCATTTTTTCTTGGTGAGATTATCTTATGTCTGGATTGTTGTCCTGTTCGTAAGCCGGGGTGACTGAACTCAACTGCAAATATAAAAAATATCGTTCGCATCTCATCAGTGCCATTCCTGCTGCTTAGTTTAGCCTAACTGAATAGTGCTTTTGTGGTCGAAACACAACGAACAGAGGCTGCTGTTTTGCATTCTGATTTCAATTGACTCTCTATGCTGGTCCTAAAAGGTTCCCAGTGGGGCTGACAGGTAGACAGTATCTCATTCACAGTAAGGGGACTTTCTTTACACACACACTTTTCCCTCAAACAGGGTGGCATAGGCGTCAATCAGGTGCTTGTAGTCTGTGGCTCGAATGAATTCAATCTCAAACGAGTGCTCTCCTGGTCCTTTGGCACAATCTTAATAAAACAACTTGGTGGTCCAAGAGCACAAGACCCTTAATACAAGCAGAGTAAACACAAGTATTATACAGTAAATCTCTAAGAAGTTAATCCAGGTAGCTTGATTTACAGCCACATACTTGCAAGCTGGATCAGTGCTGTTGACGTTTTTTAAATCCACTTCTGCTCACTGCAAAAAACTCTAAAGACTTAGCTCACATTATCCAGAGAAGCACAGAGATCTTTTGATCAACATTTTCCGCATAATACACACAGCACACATGAAACACTGAAGTCATAATTACAACCCAAGCTTTTTGCCCTGCTATAAAAAGAATAGCGCTGTTGGCATTAGCCATAGTTTCCATGTTGCTGGACTTTCCTGCAGTTTCAAACTGTCAGCATGCATATGTGTGCACGTTGATCAAGTTCGTTTGAATTCTGCATGCGTGTCTGATTTCAGGACTGGACATTATTTCAGGCGTGTGGGCTGGGTCGGGACATATACTGGTCTGACAGCTGACATTGTGCAAATTTCAGCACTGATTGATGACCACAGGCACTAAATCTGCTTGTTGCATGTTAACAGAAGAGCAGTTGGGCTTTCATAACACATTCAGATGTATGTCAAAAGCTGTGACGTGAATTGAACATTTGATGTAGTACGACAGAAGGGAACCTTCAAATATGATTATGGCTACATTGTTCAAGACTCTGTTTGCCTATAGAATTTTTATGAAGAAGTCCACTTGTGATTTTGCCTTTTGGGATGTTTCTGTGACGTGTTTTGTATCTGCAGCATACAGGAACATGGAATTAGATTTTCCTCAACCTAAGCAGGTTCCTCCTGTCATGGTTTCTTCCTCATATTGTTTCATTGAGTTTTTCTTTGCCACCATTGCCTCTGGCTTGCTCATTATGGATATAAACATTTTTTAGACCCTAGTAAAGATGTTTTGTGACAATGCATAGTATTAAAAGTGAACACCGAATTGAATCGATTTGCAAGAATATTATGAAGCATGTGTTTTCGGTATATGAAGCTGTTTTTAACTCACTAAATAAAATGACGTAAAATTGATACCACGTGCATCCACCAAAGACACGTGAAGCCATCCAACTACACAGAATCAGCTAGCAGACACCCAGTCAGTGATGCAACTGGCACTGTAATTCACGGGAGGGAGGGAGGGAGGGAGGGAGGGAGAGAGAGAGAGAGAGAGAGAGAGAGAGAGAGAGAGAGAGAGAGAGAGAGGGGGAGAGAGAGAGAGAGAGAGAGAGAGAGAGAGAGATCCTCCCACCCTAAGAGCACAGGGTTCAGAGTTCCAGAGATCAGAGCAAAATCTTTTCTGTAGCTCAACCCAATAGCCCATAGAACTTAATTCATTTATACAGGAAATGCCTTTATGAAGCTGTTATGAAGCATTATGTATAGCTTATCAACTTTACTCAACTGTGTCGTCTAAATAAATAGTAATTCAGTGGATACTTTAGATGAACCATAACTTAAGAAATGTTATACTTAAGAAATAAAAATTGCAATTACAGTCCATGATATTTTGAAGAATTAACAAACAAAAAAAGTGTAAAAGTCAAACTACATTAAAGCTCAGATCCTGTGACACAAGTCCCTCAGTGCCATTAGAATAGATCCCTCAGTGCCATTTTTGTTATAAAAAGGTTTATATAGTTCTCATGAATGTGATTGGAAAAGTAAGGCATAAGACTTTTCAAATAAAGTTTTACCACATAAAAGAACTGAAATAACTGCAGTATTACTTTTCCAGGCTTGGACCTGTTCACCTTTTCTCGCTGACAGCTGGTATTAAGTCAGCTCTCCAGATTTTTCCGTGTGGTATCAATTTTGCAACAATTCACTGAGTGACTTTAGGGACAGCTTTGTATTCAAGTGTCTTGAATTGAATCTGTATTTAAATAAGCTCTATAATGTCAGCTCCCTCCCAGGCTAGATTTTTGGCTTATTGTTAAAATGTGATTTTAGTCAAAAACAGACCAGAATCAAAATGTACACATATAAAGGTGGGCACGCACGCGAGCACACACACACACGATTAGTATTAATATATACATTTATATTAAACACATGAACCTTGTAGAAATTCGGAAGAACAAAAATGTGTGAATTTGTACTTGAATTAAAAAAAAAACTGACCAGTTTTTACACAGGAAATGCCTTTCAGCAGAGACATTGAGTTTGTCAGCATTTCTGTGTGTATATTGTGAATGCATAACCTCAAATGTTCCACATGGTGGCAGCTGGCTTTGTTTATGAATGACCACGGCTTTCAAAAGAGCAATTTTTAAGAAGTGTCTGCACAATAAGCATCTCAAAGCATTTCTAAAAAACCACAAGTATACCCAAAGGAGTACAAAAACCTAAAAGGTTTATAGTTTTATCACGAACTGTTGTACGTGTCTGTTTTAGAAACCGCTCTGTGGTGTGGACTGTAGTAAAGGAATACTCCAACGTCGACTCTCAACCTAACATCTGTAATGAGTGCTCGATTATGACAGACAATAGTTTTGACAATTTTCCCAAATTAAGTTAATGAATCTGCATTTCCTTGTTCCCTACTTTATTTACAATAAATCTTTATTTGGCTGAAGAGTTCAAAAACCTCTCTGGCCTTAACAGAAGTTATAGAAATCCTTAGATGTCTTCTTGGTCTTGTCCATGGTAACGACACATACACTACAGAGGCATTGGATAGAAATGGATGTTCATATGATGTTCATAATACTGTATGAATATATACAGTATATTATATAAATGCATATAGTATATCTCTCTAACATACAGTATATTAAATAAGTGCATAGACTAAGTTACTGTTGGTGTGGAATATAATCTGTGTAATGTGTACCTTAGAACATTATGAGCTCTTCTGTTCCATGCAGTAAGTGTGGAAAATCTGAATATTTTTTAACCCAGAACTCTTTAATTAGAATTTGTGAATCACATTTTTATTGTTTCTGGCAGACCGAGGAGAGTTTACTGCATGTATATATTTTCTTGTGTATGTGTGCGTCTGTGCAGGCTGGTGGTTTGTTAGTACTGCAGAAGAACAAGGATGGGTTCCTGCCACATATTTGGATGCTCAGGCTGGCACCAGAGATGACCTGGACTTGGGAACGTCTAGATCAGGAGAGGGTAAGACAGACAGACACGCACACACACACACACACAAAGTACAGGTCTGTCAAATTTTTATACACACTAAGCCACTAAGGTCACAACGGTCCTGAAAATCCCTCAAGAGCTACAGTTACATGTTGCAGTCTACCCTTCACCCATTTCTCACTATAGAACAGTTTGTCACTCTGTCTATATTTCTTCGTTCCCGCCTCAAACAGCTCGGATGAAAACCAGCCGCCTTTCACACTCATGGAGTCTGGCATTCCCTAGACACATAACAGAGGCGGTACAAGCCCACCCTTGGCATTCATCATTCCCTGTGGGAGTCACACACACACACACACACACACACACACACACACCCCTCTTTATCCCTGCACGCCCTTGTCAGTGATAGAAAAGGATTGTTGGCCAGCCTGTAAATTCCACTCCATGAAACAGAGTGGAGAAATTCTTTGCCGAAGCATCCTCAAGCCAAATGTCTAGTCACTCCCTCTGAGGATGGAGGATTTCGTCATGGTAACACAGTTTTTTTTTTTCTTGCCCTATTTCAGTGCAAATTGCGACTAATCCTATTTGTGTTGTACTCTAGTTAATCTTTCTTATATCGTGGAGGTGGCATGGAGATACACACAAATACACTACATACAGTGTGCATTTGGTCAGTGGGTGGGTCGTGCATTTGTGCCATTACACACACACACACACACACACACACAGGTGCATCTGTTGTGACTGCTGCATCTCATTTAGCAGTCAGTCACAAACATACAGACAGTGAGATTACTGCAACATGCTGAGAGTTATCCGGCCTTACGAAGTCTTTCAACACAGGCACACACTCACATAGAGTGTCTCACATTCACACGCTTTCCATTTTCCTACAGTTTCAGCTTAAAAGAACTGGAACGAACGCACACACACACACCACAGAATTTGCCATTGTGTGGTTCCTGTTGAGAATCTGTTCTACCCATTAAACTACATTTTCCCTGCTGCTGTCCAATTTGATTTAGTAAAGAGAAAAAGGTCTAGAATGAGTGTAACAGTTATAGAATTACTTACAAGGGTTCAGATTTAATTCTTTTTTTTTTCCATTCTGGGAAGAGACAAAGTAACCTACACTATTAATATGTTACTCCATTTTATGCCTCAAAACCACTGATGGAAAAATCTTTTGCCTAAAAGGCACAGGAGAGCATTTCTGTAGCGGTTAATATCTGCATTTTTACAGTGGCCTGTAGCTGTAAAACACATTAACAACCCTGAAACGCAAGAAATCAGAAAACACAACAGCATATACAAACACACCACAACAGTTGTGTGAAAACACAACAGCATATACAAACACACCACAACAGTTGTGTGAAAACACAACAGCATATACAAACACACCACAACAGTTGTGTGAAAACACAACAACATATACAAACACACCACAACAGTTGTGTGAAAACACAACAGCATATACAAACACACCACAACAGTTGTGTGAAAACACAACAGCATATACAAACACACCACAACAGTTGTGTGAAAACACAACAGCATATACAAACACACCACAACAGTTGTGTGAAAACACAACAACATATACAAACACACCACAACAGTTGTGTGAAAACACAACAGCATATACAAACACACCACAACAGTCGTGTGAAAACACAACAGCATATACAAACACACCACAACAGTTGTGTGAAAACACAACAACATATACAAACACACCACAACAGTTGTGTGAAAACACAACAGCATATACAAACACACCACAACAGTTGTGTGAAAACACAACAGCATATACAAACACACCACAACAGTTGTGTGAAAACACAACAGCATATACAAACACACCACAACAGTTGTGTGAAAACACAACAGCATATACAAACACACCACAACAGTTGTGTGAAAACACAACAGCATATACAAACACACCACAACAGTTGTGTGAAAACACAACAGCATATACAAACACACCACAACAGTTGTGTGAAAACACAACAGCATATACAAACACACCACAACAGTTGTGAAATCAGAAAACGGCATCAAAAGAAAAACAGTAAATTTGAAAAGACAACAAAACTGACAATGCCACTATGTGGTTTAAAACAGGTTAACGATCCAGAAACTAAAAACACAACACATCAAAATTCAAACACACAAATGAGAAAAGGTGACTGAGCAAATCAGTAAACACAACATTTCAACAAAACACAGCAGCAAATATGGAAACTCCACAAAAAAGCCAAAAAAAACCCAACTCAGCAAATCTGGAAACACAACAGCAAAACCAAAAATACATCATCACACATCACACAGACAGGAAGTTTACAGCAAGACAAAATACAAGTCTTGTTGAATCTACCAGTGATTTCATTAATTTCTTTCTTTCTTTAATTTTTTACATGGGTTATTTTTTTCTGCCTTTTCCTTGTGAGAGTCACATGAGAGTCCAATCAGCAAAGAGCTTGGCAATAATGTTGGCCTCCCATTTCTGTTTTGAATTAATGCTGTGTTTCTAAATTTGCTGTTTTTTTTTTTTTTGCTGTATTTGCTGTATTTTATTTTGTTGTTGCATTCTTGGTTTGTTTACTTGTTTTACACTTACAGGCCACCGTAGTATTCGTAACCACAGTGCTGCAACAAATTAGTGGTTATTTGTTGGATAGCATTTCAATCCTACAAATGTCCTACAATTCACTGCTTTTCATAGACAGCTGGTTAAAATGTCACGTCTGACAGAATATGGTCATGTTGGTGTCCCCTGATGAGATGAAACCGGGCTTAATGTCTGCACTACGTTTTGAATGTGCTTTGAGATGAACTCTACCTGCACGAGGCAGACGTTCATCACTGTATGCTGTTCCAGTACAGTGAGTTTCTATAAATGTCGTAACACATGTAACCTCCTGATCCTGCCCTTCATCCCTCACTTCATTAGAGCTTTATCCACCAGTGTCTAACCAAACAGAAACCCAACATTGTTAACAGACTTGCCATTGCTGTTCTTTTCCTTCCCCATAATGTTGGCTTCATGTTACTAATGCCAGTTTTCTTCTTCAGTTGTTCATGTTCAGTTTGTCCTTTGTCTTCCTGTTCTGTTTCTCTCCCCTGCTCTTCTCCTTTCCTCATCCATCCGTATCAGTTACTAAGCGGCGCAAGGCCCATCTGAAGCGACTGGACCGGAGGTGGACACTAGGGGGCATAGTCAACCGCCAACAGAGTCGAGGTGAACACACACACACGCATGGAAACAAGGGATATCCACATGCAGGTGGGATCATGGGTCATGGGTGTGTCCGGACACTTGCCGTGTGAGTTGGGTGCTTGCATCATGGTGTACACAGAACTATGGACACACAGTGGTTTCTAATCCTCCTGAGGAATTCCCATAAATACACTGAATCGAGGAAGTGTAAACACTGCCTTAGCAGCGATGTCCTTAGAATTTCATCAGTCTCTGGGCAGCATGTCCCCTAACCCATCGATTTCACATTCAGGGAAACCTTCTGTACCATCATTTAACAACAACTAAACAATGTCTGCATGTTCATTAAAGCAACTTCTGATAAAACAATAACATTACTGAACTGTTCTAAAAATGGTTCCTGTAAACATGCCTGTATTTTCAATGCACTTAAAACACAACCTTTCTAAATTGACAAATGCTGGCACTCTGGACAGTTTTATGACAACATTCCCGTTGTTTAAATCGCTCACGATTCTGTGACGGTGAATAAACACCTGTATGGTTCGTTTAAATTCAATGTAAATTTGTTTTTCTTTCAACAATGGAAGGCAACGTGAACTAATGAGACTATCGATTCAGCTTGCCAGCACACAGAAGTGGATTATTATTTAGGGAGCACACAGTAAAGTAAGAATTATTCTAGGGAAAAGACAAGCTATGCATGAGCACTGCGAGATAAACAACACCAACATTAAGAAGTCATGAATTTCTGAAGAACTGGTTGTTTATCTTCTTCTGTGACTTCTTGTCATCATGGTGACCCTCGATGAATGCAGCAGTGATGAACCTAAAATAGCTTGATGGCAACACATTGGTCATGTGATGTTTGTTTTCTTCACAATGGATTCCAAACTTAACTTGTTACCACAAAGACAAAGACTAACAAACAAGTTAGTGGTTAGTGGTAACAAGTTAAGTCATGTTATATTATTTGAATAACAAAGCAGTTTACGTACAATGCAATGTGTGAATCTATTTTTTAATGCCTGGGAAACAAAAATTTGCTACCATCGGTAATGTATGCTTAATTCAAATTAGGCCAAAGTTAAGGATCCGAGATGGACAGCTTTTATCTTAGAATCGCAATCTGCTCCCCAGAAATGTTATAGGACATTTATAGGACATTTCGGATTAAAATAGCTTATTATATTATAAAATATAATGCTGAACACAGTCAGCCACCACCACCTTTGTTAGCTACATATACTCACATACATCCATGAGCACAAGTACTGTACGTACACCGGACATGCACCCGCTGCCCCGGACAATTGGCAAAACTTGTCAGGACAATTGAAGTTAAAGATAAGATATGAGTTCACATATTTTAACGGGGCTGTCATGCTTTACAGTGTAGGATGTGAAGACAGATTTTTTTAGAGCATTAAAATGCCACTGCACCAACATGTTTTGTTTTTAGTTATGTGTACAAATGCCAAGAGAGAGATTAATGCAGCAGATGCTCTATCAAGCTGGCTCTATTTCATTGTTATTCCGAGGTGAGAGTTTTTCAAGTGTGTAAATTCTGCCAGGTTAAAAATATGCCACATGGCAATGTTTGGCTAGAAACACCATGGTCTGGAGTTTGTTTTTGCTTTTTCAAACTGAAACGTAATACAGTGTGGGACATTTTAGGACAAATCCAGATGTGGTCACTGAATGTGAAATTTGATTGTGACTTATCCCTCAGAGGAGGATAATTTTTTATTATTTATTTATTTAATGAAGACTGAATAGACGGCTTTGTGCTGCACAGATCTGTTTGAGTAAATACCTGTGCTGTGACCTTTTCTTATTTGGACAACACTGAAGAGTTTACAGATATTGTTGTTTCATGCTGACTCCTGTAAACTTGGATTAGAAATACTACACTAGCTAAACTGACTAAATGGAAATGTTTATACAATTTCTCTTTTGGCTGCCTCTCTACTGAATGGCCTGAATGTAGGATGTAATAATTAGATGTATCCCAGTTTGACTCTGCAAACTAGCACAAAAACAATCAACCAGTGCACCACACCAACACACAACATCCAAACCATACAAACATGCATATAACACATGGTTGTACAAAGCGGTGCAGTTTAGCAAGTACCCAAACTCGTGTTAGCATGGTAACAACTAATTAAACTTTCCTCTTGTTCTGGGGAAAAATGTGTTTGTGGTTTTATACATTGGCCTGAAGTAATGTGTGCATTGAATACATTTTGTGTGGGCAGTTTTGAGATTTATTTCAAGGTCTCTGTCTCTCTCTATGTCTGCCTGTATCTCTCTCTGTCTGTCTGTCTGTCTGTCTGTCTGTCTGTCTGTCTGTCTGTCTGTCTGTCTGTCTGTTTGTTTGTCTGTCTCTCTCTCTGTCTGTCTGTCTCTCTCTGTCTCTCTGTCTGTCTGTCTCTCTCTTTCTGTATGTCTGTCTCTCTCTCTGTCTGTCTCTGTCTGTCTGTCTGTCTATGTCTGTCTGTCTCTGTCTGTCTGTCTGTCTGTCTGTCTGTCTATCTCTCTGTCTGTCCGTCTCTGTCTGTCTCTCTGTCTGTCTGTCTGTCTGTCTGTCTGTCTGTCTCTCTGTCTGTCTGTCTGTCTGTCTGTCTGTCTGTCTCTGTCTGTCTGTCTGTCTGTCTGTCTGTCTGTCTCTCTGTCTGTCTCTCTCTCTGTCTGTCTGTCTGTCTGTCTCTCTCTGTCTCTCTCTCTCTCTGTCTGTCACCCTTGAAAAGTGTGAAACTAAAAAAGTAGTTAGAATATAAGTAGAATATAAGTTTCTATAAGTGAAAAACTTATATTCTCCTGTGCTATGAACCTTATTGAATCATGCACAAAATCTCCTCAGGTCTGTATTATTATTATTTTTTTTTTTTTGCTGGCTCGCCACATCATGCCTGCATACAAAGCTAATGTGTTCTGGACCAACCTGCCTTTTTCCACCATCTAGAACAGTCTGCACACTGCAGTACCACTACTGGTTGGAAAAAATCTAACATTTTTGCTCTCGACTCATACCCCTTTATACATTATAATAGCTGTGGTATGGTGAAGAAAGGGCTAAAAGTACAAAACTCAGATTTGGAGGGTTGTATGCTAAATGCCTCTTCCATTATTAGGGATGCTTTGTTTGGCTTTGTTTGGAGGAAGAGAATCTTTTAATACCAACAAGAAAGTTCTAGGGTGCCTACATTTGTGATCAATTTCTAATGATTTTTAAGGCCTCTAAGGCACATTACTTAGGTTGTAATACTGTATACCTGTGCAACATTTACAATTGAGAAATTCACTTGTGTACAGCTTGTAAGCTTATGTGATTATGTCATTCTTTATTCTTGCTTGAACATCTAAACAAGCAACAAATACACAAGAAAGCAACAACAGTCTGCATCAAAAATATAACAGTTAGTTAATTTTTTTTAACCCCTATTGTGTCATGGCAAGCAGTCGATTTTCAAAAAGAGGGCTGTATATCAAGCATTTCCAATAGAAAACTAAGCTGCACCTAGATATACATCTGATAAAATAGGAATATTGCATTGATGCTTGCAATGATTAGGAAAATAACCAATCATGTGATACAAAGCGTTGTTAAACATGTATTAAAGAGCAACACTTTCCTATTTTATTCATTTATTATTACATTATTAGCCAGTTATTGTACACTACTACGCTATGCCACAATCACAGTTATGTCCATAAAATTTCCCTTTCTTCTGGTGTTGAATATGGTCAAATCTGGAGCACAATATTTACAATATTGAATATCAGTCATATGTTACTTATAAAGGTGTATATATTAAAATCAAGTTTATTGTAGTCTTGTAGTTATATTCATATACTTAGCTGTAAGCAGACCCCAAGTTGTTAGCAGAGGACTTTTTCAAGACTAATGCAGAGACTTGAGACTGTGACATTGCTGAGCAAAGAAAAAACCTGAAGCAATACATTTCTTGCCTGACAATTCTTTCTCTCTCTGACTTTCTCTCAGAGGAGAAGTACATCACTGTTCAGCCCTACACCAGTCAGGGTAAGGATGAGATCGGGTTTGAGAAAGGAGTAACCGTGGAGGTCATTCAGAAGAACCTGGAGGGATGGTGGTATATCAGGTACTGTAAGCGTGGCCCTGTTGCATTCTCAGAGCAATAGTGGTTGCTATTTTATTGTGACTTTATCGGTCTATTTATGTTGCATTTTTATTGTTTAACTTCAGTTTAGCACTATGTACCTTATACTGTGGAAGCGTTTCCCACTCGCCTCACACAGCTCAAGTCTCCCGAACTCTGATCCTTTGCCTTGTATATAATTTTTTTCCCCTAAAGGGAGTCTTTCAGCTAAAGATATGAGAATGAGAATCATATACCATTTTGCCTTAGTGCTCCAATCAGAGACAGAACCTCTTTACAAACATGAATCGTCACTTTACAAACAAATTCGCTAAATTAAAAATACTACAATTAATAAAAAAAACAAAACAATTGTCCACATAAACTGAAGATACAAAGATATAAAGCTGAATACCACTTGGCTGTTGCTAGAAGTCTTCAGTGTAAAAAGATGACTTGAAGTGAACCTTTTTTGCCACCACCAGTACCCCCAACCTCCTTCACTTATTTCAACAATTTGAAAAAAATTATGATTAGTCAGTATGGATTATGGCCCTAACATAGAGTTAACTTTTGTCCATTATGTAACAGGTACTTGGGCAAGGAGGGCTGGGCCCCAGCTTCATACCTGAAGAAGCCAAAGGACGACCTCTCCCCAAGGAAGAAGACCATGACTGGCCCTGTGGAAATCATTGGTAACATAATGGAGATTAGCAATCTGCTAAACAAGAAAGCCGTCAGCGAAAAGGATGTGCAGACAGATGGAGAGGCCACTACACCAGATCGTCACATCTCCAAGAGCGAGATCAGTCTTCCCATGCCATGTGCCCCTGAAGCAGAACAGGCTTCAATGACAGCCAGCCCCGCCCCAAAGGCAGTTTTGCAGTCTGTATGTAGTGCCACCCCACAAGACACTAAGCCAAAGGCAGAGCCGGGCTCGCCTGCTATAGCAAGAGTTGCGCCACACAGAGTGGAGATCGGTAAGAATATTTACAAAACTAATCTGTCATCCTTTTATAGAACCTGATTGACATGAGGACAGTTAATTTCACATACCCTTACTGCAAATATTCCATTTAAAAGTATGTCCCTATTTTCATTTAAATAGGATTTGAAGCTATAGGTAAGCCTGACTTTCTGTGAGTGCAAGACTACTAAAAAATAAATAACATAATAATAATAATAAATAATAAGTGTGTACATGTGACTGTTGCTTGATATTAAAAAAAGCTCCATGAAATATTGTTGTTATTGAGGATGTCACTAAACCTGCTTTGTACAGAATAACTGTTTTATTTGTCTTATACAAATGACAGTCTAAGGTTTGGCTTGCTTGATTACAAAAAGATGGAAAAGTGTTTGCTAATTACATCTTTTTTATTTTATGCCTATTACATCTTTGTTATGTCTAGAGTTGTAAAATATTTTTCACTCCATTTTGAAGGATCTCCCAACCTCAGACAGAAACCCCCCCCTCGCCGAGATACAAATCTGGTTAGTTACAAATAATTATTAGTAATAATTTTTTTTAAGTGAAATTGAACAGCAGTGTAACCCTGCTTTATTGCATCTACAGGGATTCCAGCTGCCAAAGCCTCCAGAGCCCCCTACCGTGGAAACAGAGTACTACACCATTGCAGAGTTTCAGTCCTGCATCTCAGATGGCATCAGCTTCCGTGGAGGACAAAAGGCTGATGTAAGACCTGTTAGCCCAAGACTATAAGGTCCACAGTGTGATTTAAGAAAGTAAAAGGTTAAAGTTCTGTAAAAGTGGACCTTATCTCACAGACCCTCAATAGACCAAATATTAACCAGTTCTAAACCAAGTTTAAATAAGTATTTTGAAAGATTTATTTTTCAGTTCAGAAATGTCTTCAGTTATAGCAAAGGGATAGATGAAGCTTTATAATAAATCATTCGTTTTGTGATCTGCAGGTAATAGAGAAGAACTCTGGTGGCTGGTGGTATGTCCAGATTGGGGACATGGAGGGTTGGGCACCTTGTTCCTACATTGACAAGCGCAAGAAGCCTAATCTAAGCAGGAGAACTAGCACACTCACTCGGCCCAAAGTGCCACCCCCAGCACCACCTGTCAAAAAGCAGGATTCTGAGGACATTTCTTGTCCCAGTGCTTCTGCCTCCAAAGCTCCAGAATCCCCCAGTAGACCTGTATATGAGGAGCCAGAGTACGACATTCCCGCTATCGGATGTGACCTGGAAGTGGACACAGGCATTATAAAAAAGGAGCCTCGTCTTGTGCTTATAAAAAGCAGCAAAGCTGCTGCTGAAAGGATTGCTCAGGCTACAGGCAAAGCCTCACCTCTTTTTACTGTGAAGACTTCCCCCTTAAGGAACGAACACTCAGTAGAAGTAGTCACCAGAGAGGAGGCAATTTATGAGAATGATGGTTTTAGATACGCCTCTGATGACTTTGTCTCTGCCAGAGAATCTATTGCCGTGGGTTCAGAATCACCAAGAAGTCGTACTTTGGGCCGCAAACCCCTGGGGTCTTCATCTGCTGGAGGAAAATCTTACAGGGACACTCAAGATCTACGAACTCAGTCACTAACCCGTGGCGAGAAGACCAGCCCAAGGTTGTCTTCAGATGAATCTGGCCGTAATCCCAAAAGGGAGCCAGTTTTACGCAAGGATGTGGAGCTTCGAATTGGTCAGAGCCCCTCAACTCGCCCCAAGCCAGTGGTTCGACCCAAGCCCCTATTGACCAAGTCTGAAACACAGAGCCCAGAGAGGATGGACATAAGTAGCTTGCGACGACAGTTGCGTCCTGCCGGAATTCGGCATGGGATGGTCCGTGCACGTGGTGAAGACTCTGAGACTGCATCAGTGGTGTCATCAGAGGATTCTGTAACTTCCCGTAGCACTTCAGATCTCTCCAGCACCTACTCTAAGGGCAGCAGAGGGGACTCTGATTATGAGGGTACTACCTTGTACCGTACCACAGATGCATATGAGCGGGCACAAGAATCTGAGCTCAGCATTCCTGCTGGTGTGGAAGTGGAGGTACTGGAAAAGCAGGAGAGCGGCTGGTGGTATGTGCGGTGGGGTGTAGATGAAGGCTGGGTACCTACATTCTACCTAGAGCCTATTAGGCAACCTTCAGATGCTGGTGTCTCAGAGTCTCATGACGGATCCCTGGCAGAGCTGAGCAACACCAGCAAGTCGAATAGCTTAGAAAAGAATGAGCAACGTGTTCAGGCTCTCAATAACCTAAATCAGCAGAATCTACGTCGTGCAACAAATCCCAGTCCTCCTATTCCCAATAAGCCACCGGGTGGTTTTAGTAAGCCATCCCCCCAGCTCAACGGTTCAAGTGTACGTATGCGGAATGGCATTCGTCAGGCAGCTGTGCGACCACAGTCAGTTTTTGTGTCCCCACCACAGCCTGTGAAGGATACCAATTTATACACAGGGTCCTTAAGGCGTAACGAATCACTAGGTGCCAGCGATCATATGAGGTCTAGTGGTGGTGTGCGTCGAAACTCTTCCTTCACTGCTGTACGCCCACAGCCCGTTACCGATGTAAGGATGAGGTCTGGAACCACCACAATTGCACCAACAGGAAGCTCTAGTCCATTGATTGCTCAGAGAAATGGAATTCCAATCTCTACAGTGAAGCCCAAACCCATAGAGAAAACACATCTCATCCATAACAACCTACGGGAAGTCTATGTCTCTATTGCAGATTATCGTGGAGACGAGGAGACTATGGGCTTCCCTGAAGGCACCAGTCTGGAGGTTCTAGAAAAGAACCCTAATGGATGGTGGTACTGCCAGGTTCTAGATGGCCTTCAGGGAAGGAAAGGCTGGGTGCCTTCCAACTACCTTGAAAGAAAGAAATAGCACCAACTCACCTCCCCAAAGAATGTTAGTTAAATTTAAATGTACATTTCCTATCAAACTCTATGAGGAGGACCTTTTTGTATCAATGAGACACTTTAGTGCTGGTTTACTTTAAAAGTACATAAGACTCTAAATATGATCAGTTATTTGTAAGTGGAGTACGCAAGTACGAAAATGCCATCAAGCAAACTGGGCTAACCCAGTGTCTTAAGCATCATTGGAGAATAATGTCTCCAGTCTGAACGAAGAATAACAGAAATGATTTTGATAGAATGGAAGATCCAGGCAAATGTTGAGAGAAATTTTATGCCAAATGGGTGCCTTTGTCCATCATTGACTGAATGTTAAACGGAATAACTTAAACACCAGTGAATCAGTATACAGTAAGTACCAAACTTGGTGCCATAGGCCTGTTAGTGCAGAAATCAACCAAAACTATTTTTGCTATAAAATTACAGAAAAAAAGAGAACCGGAGAGATTTCAGTATGAGAGTAACACACAAAACAAGTGGGCACTCAAAAATAAGAATGTAAGACATCGGTTACGCAAATAACAAACGGTTGTTACCGCTGAGTGCATTTAACGATTACATTTGATTTTCTTATTTTTAAACTTTTGTTCAGTTTTTGTAATTGCTTTATTCGTATCTTGTGCATTTTCATGTCTTCCTTAGAGACGTATTTCTGCTTTCTTGTGACATCCCTGCAACTCTTATCAGCCTGGAAAAAGAAGTCCCTCAACGTGATATTTGTCATGTTATCTTTCATTTTTCTGATGTGTCTCTGATGAGGGTTTTGTTAATTGGCATTACGTTTTTCCCTTCACATAGCTACAGTATAAAGCCCAGCCATCATGAATAAAGGTCACTGATTCATTAAAGAACAAGATGTGGTGCCATTATATGTAACTCAGATGGACAGGAAATTGGATACGCTATAAAGTTGGATTTGAATACTTTTTAACCCACTTCACATCTGGGTATCAATCCCAGACTGAGTTTAGTTTGCAAAATTGCACAAAAAAAACAAAACAAAACAAAACAAAAACAGGTTATATTGCTGCTCTAGGTCTACTATATTTACTGTTTTTAAATTTTCATACTGGAATATTTGCTTAATGTTCACCAGTCTATCCCAGGGAATTAGTTACATACAAATGAGCCCAAAATGTGATCAAACGAAAGCAAAATGTCAACACATTTGCTAGTTTGTTTTGTTTTAGTATTTATTTTGTGGTTACAAAGAAACCGATGTAGTCAGTGAACCCAAACGAGGTTTTAGAACTGAGCAGAAAATAGATATTTAATTACTGTATCTGGAAGCACTTGATTTTTCTTTCTTTACCCACAAAAAGCACATTGATATGCTAGGTTTATTTCAACATATAACCATATTGCTGGGCAGTATTGGAGTCAAAGTTGAAGTTACACAGCAAGCAGGTCAGCTTCGTTTTAGATTGTGTTTTCCTTGATTTAAAAAAAAAAAAAAAAATGTACAAATGTAATTTCATCTATGGGTTAATTCAATTTGAATAGTCGTTCTTTCCCAAATTATTAGTTGTTTAGTAAAAAATAAAATAAATAAATAATTCTATTCAATCCCCCTTTTTGAAGGACCCTAATTCAAAAATAAACATATGGATGCGATCCATGTCAAAAGGCTGATGTTCAAGACTGCTGAAATATTTTTCTAACGAACAGTGCTGTGTGAACTCTTAGTCAGGTCAAGCACTAATGTGGTTTTTTTTTTGTGTTGTTTTTCTGCTGGACAGTATTATAGTATAAAACAAAGTCAAATACCTGCTAGATTGCAGTTATATTCTATTAAGCTGTAGCTAGTTTTTGTTTTCTCTTCCTTTTGTTCTTGTTGTGTGATCACACTCAGACAATAATGATGAACGGAGTGGTTCATTTGTTGTGAGATGGTGCATTCTTTTGGTAAATCAAAAATGCATCTATTTAAAGATGCAGTGTACTTCATCAGCACATTATTTATTGAACAAAAATGTTTTTTTTTTTTTTTTTTGTATTTATGATTATTTAATTCTTTTTAATTATTACCTCTCATTTTGCGCTCAGTGATTTAGCCACCGCTTAAAGACTCCACAGTGGCGCCCTCTAGTGAAACAGATTGGCTACTGCTATATTCTCTTTTATATTTTTGGACTGCCATTGATCTGAGGCCAACTGAGATTTTTTTTTTTTTTTTCCACTATTTTTTAAAAACGCAGGTAAACATTTATTCATATAGAATCTATTTTATCAGGTCATGTTTTTTCCCTACACTTTTTTTTTTCTTTCCAAAAGCTGATTGCTGCACCTTTAGCAACCATGGACACTTCCTCTCTCATTATTGGAATTTCTATAATGCCAGATATTCTGTTCTTTTCATACCTATACACTTTTTCTTTAATTGGGGGAAAAAAAAAAGAAGAAATGTCTAACACGAATTACAGGATCAATTTTACAAACTGCTTCAGTCATTCATAATGAAATCATTTATTTTGGTTAGGAATATGAGTTGAAAAAAAAAAAGGTTTGCTCAATTTAAAGGAGATTAATAGAATTTCGTTTCATTTCCCCACCTCCCCAAATCCCCACCCCGACGAAGGCATTATAGAAACGTGTTGACTCACTCTAACACTTTGAATGGATATTGTTTCTGTCAAGTAAATTCCATTTACATTTTGCGCTTTTTTTGTTTTGTTTGCATCAACAATTTACAAGGGAAATATTACTTCACGCTAGTCCTTTTTTTTGTATCATGTAATTTTGTATCATCTATCCTTTATGTTCGGTCTTCCTTTTTTTAATCTATATATTTTTTATTGCGGTTTATTATTTCCTTTATCCCTCCCCCTCCATGTGTTTTTTTTTTTTTTCTTTTTGTGACACAAATGTAATGAGGAAATGTGCAATAGACTAATCGGCATCTCACCAAAAACAAGGAACTGTCAGAGGTTTTTTTTGATACTGGATCAGGACCCTTACTTTTTAATGTCAGCTTTTCACGTCAAGTAAAAACAAACATCAAGTGTCATTCCACGTTTTCCGATCAAACGTTCTAAATGTCCCGATACACAGGACAGATGGACATCGGTGCCTGACTCCATAGCAGGACTCTTAAAACTTTGTGTTGTCGCCATTTGTGCTGTTGTATTGCCACAAGACCACATCTAACAATAATGCCTTTTTTTCTGCCAGTGGGATAAAATTTGAAGTGGGGGACATTGGAGTCTTCCTCCTTCACACTGCCAGTGTTTAAATGTTTCCGTCCAACCCACTGGCTTGTTCGCTTATTTTGAATTTAAAAGCAGGACTTCGTAACCAGCTGTTGCTTCCATCCAGCGTTTCACTCTGTACCTCTACAACCACTCAGAACAGGGATTCTCATAACCTCTTAATTAACACATCAGAAAAACATTGTGTCGTGGAACATGCTTTTCTTTTCTACAAAGTCCCTGTGAGACTCTTATTGTTTGAATGTAACAAGGCCACTTTAGTATAAAGAGTGTAGCTCTGTAATAAAGATAAGAAATTGTACTTTTTCTTGTTGGGATAGATTTACCTCGAGTTTGTATCTTTTACCTGGGAGGCTGTATTAAACTAATTACAGCTGGCCGTTAAGATCCAAGTATGCACCTTAAATTGTTTTAAACAATATTCATGATTCCAGGGGAAAGATACATACTAAAGGTAGAAAATCTGCTCTCTCGATGGTACCACCCAATCGCCAAGGAAAAGTACAGTGTGTTCTCGTTATTTCTGGGAGAACCAAGTAACTGGATCAAAGAACATCCAACAACTCTTTTTTTTTCTTTTTTAAACAATTTTATCCTTGGTCTGAAGTGGAGGATTTCAGAGGCCTTTTGATCTATCGGATGTTCTCGTTCACTAGGGAAGTCACTCACGATAGCCCGAGCCTTTGGAAAGTCGGCCGAGTGAAACAGAACTGATGCAGCACTTTAATTTGTGCTCGCTTGTCTTGCTGGCTATTTTTCTTCACTGTTAACTGCACTCTTATGTGGGGGGAAAAAAAGGCAAAAAAGTTGCATCCTAAAAAGTTCTTCAGCCTGTCCTAAAGGCAGACGCTTTTGAGTGTCACAGAGTGACTTACATTTTATTCATTTTTATTTTTAACAGCAACTTAGGGTTAAGGGCCTTGCTCAAGGGTTCAGCAATAGACGCTTGGTGGACCTGGGATTTAAACTCACAACCTTCCCATCAGTGGTCCAACGCCTTAACCACTAAGCTACCACAGCCCCAGAAGAAACACTCTAGAAGAAAGGATAGAATTCTAGAAAAATGGCAACTTTCCAAAGAACCTCTGAGGAGCCTTTTTTCTAAGAATCTATCTATAGCAGTACATTTTAAAACGGTCTTCTGGTGTGTTCCTTCACCAGATCTGAGACAGAGGTTTCATTAGCCCATGAGCCATGTTTACAAGTCTGGATGTTTTTATTTCTTATGCTCCCTACTAATAGTGTTTTATTATACTATAGTCCTTGCCTCTGATCAGTTGGTATTTGTCCCATCTGAATATAAATCAGTGCTGGAGTGCTCGTTTTCAGCCTGTGTATCAAGCATAGGATATAAACCCTTAAGGGCAGGAAGAGAGTGTACGAGAGAGAGTGTGTGTGTGTGTGTGGCTATGAGTGTGAGTATGAACATGGAGAAGGTTTGCATGTTGCTAGGATTTCTGAGAAGGTGGAAAGAGAAAGTTGATCGATGGATGGTGTTAGTTAGTTCAGGAGGTGGTTCGGGTTCAGTCAGGTGATACCAGATCAAGTTGGACAGCTGTGATGTACCTGTACAGATGCATTCGCTCAAGTTGTAGCCCTGAAGATATGAAATCTGACAGGTGTCGAGGAAAACTGCTAGAAACAGAAGACCAGGCTACAGAGATAATTAACGGTCAGTCTGAGGCTTGTGTAGCTCCGTGAATCATTTATAGCCAAGCTGGGAAGCCCTGACAGCTCATCTGAGGTTTTAGTAAAACCTGCTAGCCAGTGAAGCTTTGCCTCAGGCCTGCATTTCTGAAAACGCACAGCTTATTGCTAGTGCTTTAGTAGATGATTGCATCTGGCATCAGGGCCTTTTGGTATTCCTCACAGATCCGTTGTGGGCAGCCTTCATTACAAAGAAGACGTTCAGAGCACTGCGGGCACCGTGAGCTGCTGTGAAATCACATTAACCGAGCAGCCAGTTAATTACAGCTCATTGGGGGTCGCATCCTGAATCCCAGTGACAGCTAACTGAGAAAATGGAGAAGTGCGTATGGATTAATGATGTGTCAGCGAGGGGAAACATCTTCCTAGCCGACGTGTGACTTATTCGGAGGCGCTATAACTTGATCGGCGGCTCAACCTGACTCGAAAGACCTTTAGGCGAGGAGCTGAAAGAACGCTAGCTGTATGTGTTGTCTGACGAGACATAAGAAGTGTTTCTGAGGAATTTCTGTAGGTGTTCATGTTTGAGATTTATCTGGTGCTGTTGATGTGATAGAGCTGGATCCCGAGTGGCAGGGTGCTGTGTTATTCATGCCATCTTCTTGATGAGAAGCAGTGAGGAACGGTGATCACACAGAGTCTGTCTAATGTCTCGCTGCTTGCTTTCTCTGACGCTGTTTGATTCCTCTCTCTAATTATCATTTCTCTCGTATTAATTAACAGTCAAGAAAATAACATCATGCTGAGGCAGACGAAGACTCGCTCCAAAGCCATCAACCGCTGTGTGTTGCATCGAGTCTCACTCTGCCGACAGTAAACATGCCATCGAGTGCCGGCTTTATTAGCAGGGGGGCTTTTAATAACCTGCCCTCAGGATCGGGTCTCTGTCAGTTACACAGACTTCTTCTCCTACAATAATTTCGTTGGATGTTCAGCACATTTGTTTTTGAAGGCAGGTGGTCTACAGCTATACTGTTTTTCATTGTTTTAACTATTATGTATTTTGTTCATGTTTACATTGTATCCTGCATTGCCCTAAAAGAATAAAAAAAAAAAACCACAATAAAATATATCATTCTTCTGTCATCTGTCTCTCAGAGATCTTTTTTCCCCTTCATTATTATTATTTCTACTACTACATGGTGATAGAGATGAATGTGCCCAAGTTGCACAAATCTTTAAAAAGCTCATTCAAATAAAATAGAAATTGCTGCTTTTATTATTATTATTATTGTTCTTATTATTATTATTATTATTATTATTATTGTTATTATTATTATTATTGTTATTATTATTATTATTATTATTATTATTATTATTATTATTATTGTTATTATTATTATTATTATTATTGTTATTATTATTATTATTATTATTATTATTATTAGGCTAGTGTAAGTATATTTCCCTGAACTAGGGGGCAGCCTTACACAAACCAAAGCAACATGTAAGAGCAGTGATTTAATCTGAATAATCTTGAGTTTAATCTGAGTTTATTCAGTGTATGTGCTCGGGTTTGCACGACAGTACACAATGTCCCTGACTAACAATTAGGTTAGAAATTCCATGTTCAAGACACAGCTACAGTACATAATTAAACAAAAGACATATCTGTATATGTGACTGACAGCCTGCTGGCTTTGGCCTTGATCTACTGCTCCAGTTACACTCAGCCCTTTCATGTCTTTTCATCTGCCGAGCTTTTAGGATGACGAGACTGGAGCAGTTAATGAGCCTTTTGGTGACCTGTGAATTCTGGATGCCATGCTGGTGGGAGATGTGTGTAATGTACTGAATGCAAATATACTGAGTTTCACCAGTGAATCAGTGACCGATGGTAAACAACACTACCAGAAGGACTGGAGCAGAAAAGAGCAGTTCTCTATTCATAGAGGTAACTCTGGGTATCAGAGGAACATCATGCAGAGCAGTGGGAGTTTTGCCATGATTTCCCCCTGATACCTGATAGAGTAAGTTACACCTATGAATGCTTACATGCTCTATATCTAAGTATTTCTAATCTAGGTATTCTGTTTTTGGAGTTTGTTTTAAAAAGGACAGACTGGTTTACCTTAATAACTTACTTTGTTTGCCATGGTCATGTGTGTGTAGAGTGTACGATTTTGCCCATTCAATAACATGTGCAAACGCAGAGTTAAGCGTGGTACTGCAGCCAGCCACTAGAGGGCAGTAGAGAATCAAAAGTAAGGCCTTAATCTCTCTGTCACAGAGTCACCCCTTATTGGTGTAATGTTATTTGGCTACAACAAATGACAAGCATTGCATCATAAAATCTCAGACTTGGACACTGGATGCTCGAACACTCAGTGTTTGTGTCAATCTTTTTTTTTTTTTTTTTTTTAAATCTCATTTAAAGTGCTTGTAACAATAACCCCTGAATAATTCTGTTCAGAAATATTACTGAAACTGTATATTACTCCTTTTAGATGTTTAGATTATAATCATCCATAAGCTCTCCAATCATTTTCCAAACAATCATAATGAGCTCTAAATGCAAGAACAGAAACGAGAAACGGCGTGTAGCTGAAACACATTTGGAAAGTTTATTGACACATTCGTTCTATGACTCACACTATACAAAGCTTACAAATCAGTCACCGTCTGCAGCACTAGAGTAAAAATAAACACCCTGGACAACTTTTGCACAACAGAAAATACAGGGAGTCTCAAAAGTCTCTTTACATTGGGGAAATGCAACATGTCCTTTTTCAGATAGGCTTCAAGAATGCCTTTGACAAAAGAATTGAAATGATTCTCTCAAGGTTGTGATGGACTTGTGACATATAGGAAAAAATAGTGAGCGCATGATACACCACTCTGTCCCCAATGCATTAACGAATGCAAGTCAAGAAGACTGGACACGTTGTGGATCATTCGAGCAGTGACAAAGGCACGACCGACGTGGAGCTGACGTACATAATCCCCGATGTGTGGAGACTTTTGTGAAGATTCCCACACTGAATAACTAATCTAATGGGTAAGCTGCAAGATTCTGATCATTAAATCACTGATTCATCAGGCTTTGAACTCGGGGTAAACTGCAAAACAACTTCACTGTGCTGTGTGAGGAAAGAAAAACATGGATGAACCAAATAACACTTTTGAATGAAGCTTTTAAAAGGTACAGAAGGTTTCAAATCCAGTATTAATAAATATCGCTTTAAATGATTCTTTAGAAAAGAAATATTATTCATGATATTGCTATACAATAACTCTTCATTTTATTTAATTTTTTTTTACATTTATATAGTACAATTTTCTGGCCCTGCATCTTTTCCATAACACACAACTCAATGTGTTTACCAAAGTTAATAAACGATTTAATATTCGGTTCGATTGCAATTTGCGTCACAGTCAGTAAAGGATGTTAAAATGACACACCGCACCTTTAAAGTCTAATGACCTGATTAGTGATCGTCTGTGTACAAAAATGAAACGAACTGGAACTAATAAGGTGCACAAAGGAAATGAATTTAAGAGAGTCACAATGCAAGAGCTGAATCATTATGTTCCTGCAGAGCTACTTGAGATGTTAAAAAGGGGGATCGTCTGTACCGTATACTCAAACATTCAACACATCATACACTACATGAATAAACTCATTATGACAGGGTTAACAACAATCAGAAGTGAAGCTAGCTGTGGCGTTTGCTCGCGTAGGTCCTCAGCAGACGATTCTCATAATGTACAGATCTACTCTAAATTGACTGAATTCAATACAACAGGGCAAATCAGAACAGGTTTAAAAAATAATCACATAAAATAATCAGTTTCACTTCAGGATCGATCACTGGATAATACATTTGGTCAACATAAAGTGGTCAAAGGTCATAACTCCATCCTCATCGAAATGTACGATCACAAGCTTTATAAAGAGGACGAGGACGGCACTTTCAAGCATTTCTGTCAGGTTTTAAATTTGTCCAACTTATCCACTTGAGTGTGGTACATACACCCTGGATGAGACACCAGTCCATCAGAGGGCACCAAGCAGACACATGTTCACTCCAAGGGGCAATTTAGCACAGCAAATCCACCTAGTGGCATGTTTTTGAACAGAGGAAAAATAGCCTGAAGGAAACCCACGCAAACACAGGAGAAGAACATGTCAAACTTTATGCAGACGGTAACTTGAGCTCAGACTCGAACAACGTTCTTTGGAGAAGCAGCAGTGCTTCCTCCAATTATAAATTACATGTGTTTATTCAAAAAACAGCTTTTTTTAACATCACGGCAAAACTGAAGATTGTACGTTGCCTAGTGCCGTGTGCTTATCTTGTATCCACAAGAAACATATGTAAAATATGATTGTACACTGCAAAAGCCCAAATCATAGCTCATGGACACAATCTAAGTGTAGTTTTCATCTAGTTTCAGGAAATATATTACAGCGTCACCCAGAGAAAATAATCCTGTTTGTTTTTTTGTATCATAGCGAAGAAACACACCGGATAGCAAGTGGGAGCTAGAATCAATTCAGCTCATGATCACGGATTATAAATTAACATTTAAAAGTGAAAATCCAAACCTGTCCAAATCACACAGCTGTCTTTTGTGGAAAATAAAAATATTGCATGGTCTTTTCATTCGATAAGAAGAATAAACTGGGCTTTCTACCGTCTTGCTCTAATTATTACAAAACATTTCTAACTAGACTCGACTACACTAAAAAGGACACTCGGCTTTATATATATACAGAAAATGTAAAAATCTTGTAAAGCCATATGCACGTCATTGTACACTGCCTGAAAATTAACCATGTTGCTATAGCAACGTAAAGCCCTGGCTTTAGCTTTAGCCCTGGATGCTAGTATTCATAACGACGTCCCTGATATGTGGCCGTGATCCGTTCTCTGACATGGTGGTGTGTTAAACTATGAGAATGTTACTGATATTAGTTAAAAGCGTGTACTATCACATCACCAGTTTCTGTGAAACTTAAAGCAAAATGGCTTGTCAAAATTTATGTTTTCTGTTCTCTGTTTTGTCCTCCATATGCCAGCTCCTCTTCACACCTCCTTTCATCCTCAAAACCTCTACATTTCCAGCATTGAGCAGACGCCCTTATCCCATTATTATACAACTGAGCAATTGAGGGTTAAGGGCCCTGCACAGGGGCCCAACAGTGGCAGCTTGTTGGACCTGGGATTCAAACTCACAACCTTCTGATTGGTAGCCCAACACCTTAACCACTAGACTACCACACGTATTTACAGCTCAAAATACCTCGTTTCCTTCGAGCAGCTGTTATCCTGCAACTTGTCGTATTTAACCTTGAATAAAGAGGATACTTGGTGAATTATGGATAAGGTTGACATCCTTGTCTGACAAATGATCTTTTCATTGTTTGAGCATCTCAAAGATTTTCGTCTCTATATCAATTGCATGTTCTGAGTCCTTCAAAAAGCTGATTTCAACACTCACTTTGTCAACAGAGCCGTGAGTCTACAGTGACAAGAGGGTTATTTACCTGATTTGAGCATATTAATAATGACAAAGGAAAAACGTATAGGTGCATTTCACTGTTTCTCCTCCGAGTTCAATTCAAAATCGATGTTTATATTAAATGTGGATTAGCCAAGCCTGTTTATTCACCTGTGTTTAATCACCTGTTTCTACTAATCAAATACACAACAGTACTAAATACAGCTACACAACGAATTTTCAGCAGTTTTCTAAGGAATAATTGTCAATTTGCTGGTCTTTAAAAAATACATGAACCCTTCATCAACTTTTCAGATTTTAAACTGTGATTTTGAACAAAGCTACTTTCTCATAACCTTTGGTCATCACGACGACAGAGCAGGGGCATGACGGCCATTTTGACAGGTGAACTGATTCAGCAGAAATGTCCAGAAACTCAAAGAAAGCATGGAGTTCAGACAGTAAGTACCGTCTCTTTAGGGCACGAGAAACAACAGTGTTTTAATGTATATCAATTTATACTCCTAGTCATTTCTAATGGACTAACATTTCATAATTAATGGAATAATCATAAAGAGCTGCCATAATTGCTGAACCATTAACCACGCCCACCACTCAGCCGAACCAATGGGATGCTCCTATTTACAGCCGACTCACCTGTTACTCATTAACGCCTGTTTTCAGTATAAATACCTGTTTGTAACTCACATTGCTATAGAGGAATTTATAATTAAGCATTATCGCATATCAATAGTGCCGTAGGTAATCACAGCTGTGCCGATGTTGAGTGTAAATATAAAGAAATTAACGACAGGTGATATTTTAAACTCAATATGGCCAAATGCTAATGTTTACTTTTGCTCGGCTAGAAGGAAAGGATCGTGAAGAAGCAGTATTTACTTTATAGCTAACTATCCGTAACTAACTCACGTTGATTGCCGTTAATTTTGCTTCAGGTAAATATTGTCTTCCCTTCGTTTTTATCAGCTTTATCTGACAAACTTTCATATTTTAAGTCAAGAGTACTGTTTGCTTTGCTTACTGATACTACGATACGAGTATACTACGATACTTACTGATACTAACTGTATTTACATATTTTAGTTGTAAACACTTTGATTCGACCAATCAAATTAGGGCACTGGAACTACTGTATACTCCACAACCTACTTGATGATGTATCGTGAAGATGGTTTTATTCTTAATAAAAAAAAAAGGGGGGGGGGGGGGTGTGTGAGATGAGACGACCCCGCTGTTTGTGTTTCCCTAGTTGGTTATAAAATGAGTATCATACTTTGCAAACACTTTGCTATGCACAATCATGATCTCTGTATTGTGTGCTGTACAAAACATGTATTTTTTTTTAATCATATACTTATGTAAGTGAAAGAAACAGACATGAAGTGTGAATCAGGGTCTTGGGCAACTCAAGCTTAGGTTTGATGTGTCTCTAATGTGGCCAGTGTGTATAAAATGCTTGTTGAAATGGAATTAAATAAGATCTTTTCTTCCTTTAAGGCATTAGACAGCTTTAGGCAAACTGTCTTTATTGCATTTATGGCTGTGTTTGTTAACCTGGCTCTTTACTTACTGTGATTTGTACAGGAAGAGATCCAAAGGAGATTAGAAAGTAAATAAAGACAGTTACGTGTCAATTTGGTGAAATACATGAATGATTTCTTAAAAGATGATTTCTGGCCATAACCTCATTTCTGATGAAAACTTTCAGCCACATGAGTGTTTCCCACAATCACCACACAAATATCAAACATCTACAATAAACATCAGCTGAGCAACTGGCTAACTTGACACTTAAAAAAACATTAGTTTTGACTTTCTCACAATGCCGCTATAATGTACGATCCTGTTAACAGTACGTTATTAAAGTACGCTAGTTCTATATCCTCATGATAGTCCTGTTATAGCTTGTGCTGCTCTTATGTGTAGCTCAAAAATGCCATAATACTTTAAATACATAAATGTATCCCATTTATGGTATTTTTTTAAAAACATGATTAAGTAAACTAACATGAGATCAAGATCATGAGATATTGACTAATCAGGCATGTCCGTAATGCACTAACAGTTCCAGCTTCTCACGTGGAATCTGTAATTTGTTGGTTTCAGCAGGGAACTGAGGCTTCACGTTACACTGCTTAACACAGTGTTGTACTGTCATCAGTACTTGAAGGTCCTTTTATCAATTCAATACATCAACAATGACTTGAAAGCACAGGGCATTTGAAAGCTATCTGGAATAATAGCTTAAGCGTTAGCTCTGTGAGCATGAGAGTGTGAGGCTTGGGGTGTACTGTACATGTGTGTTTGATTAATGACTCACTGAATCTCAGATGTACACAGACAGAAGTTGTGACACTGAAATATTTAACATGAATCTGGTGCAAAAGTCTTAGTTTTCTACGACAGCCTATAGGTTGATGGAAAACACCTGTATCTTTCAACTGTTAAACATGGTTTCCAGCTTTCCACTTCTGCAAACAGGTCGAGACTCTTCCGAGTCTCTTATGGCTCAAATTGAGTTGAAAGAGTTGAAAATAAGATGGAGATATTAATATTTCAGACATTAATGACTCCTGGAACTTCCTGATTTGCTTGAGGCTATTTACAGTTTTGCGTCTCCTTTTCCACTTATGTGGAGCACTTTAGTCAGAATTCTCCTTTCCTGAGCAGCGTCACGACTGGTTACCGTAGCAACAAAGCCTTGTGCATGAAACTCTAAGAGACCTTTTTTTGCGGATGAATGCCTGAGTCTTTAAGGTTCAAATTCATCACCATGGGAACCATGAAGCATGGCCCTGTACCAGAAGCCTCTTTCCCATGTTATGAGGGACTCGTTATGTGTCTTTGTCTTGGCCCTCTTGGGCCACCATTTGGTGTATTACAGAAGTGGAATATAGCTCCTATGTGCTCCGGTAGGTCTTTATAATGTCTTTAATAGCCCTCCTGCAGATTGGACAGCAGGCGTTGGCCATCTTTTTGAGGCGCAGGCCACAGCTGTAGCACAGGCACATGTGACCGCACGCGTAGATAACCGTGTCCACTGCATTCTCATAGCAGATGGAGCATTCATCCAGCCATGAGCTGGAGGATGACGGGAAGGTGGGGGACTTGGTGAGGTGGATGGGTGAGTTTGGGGATGTTCCTTTAAGACGGGAGAAAGAAAAAGAAATGACTTACAAATTAAAACTCATATTACTTATAGAACATCCTGGTATTACAAAATGCTGATTGAATTTTTTTTCAAATCTGATTGGTCAGAAAGTGCTAATTAATTTTCTATAACAGCAGCCTGCATTGTAGTCTAGCTATGATTCAGGCTATAATTTAAAAGACATATATTAATGTTTGTTTTAATACAATATTGCTTCTATAGTAACAACTTATTCACAGTGATTTAAAAGGTATACAATATACAGATTAAATGTAAGGAGTCTTTAGTGACAGTATTCTAGTGAAAGTTTTCAGAACAGGAAGCTATTATCATTTATTGTCTTAATAACTTCCAGAAATAGAAAAAAGAGAAGTTAGTGACCCTCTATATGACTGTTTATAGCGGCTATAAAGTGATAACAGGAATTTAGAAGTTGTTTTGTCTTTCAACAACATTAAGTGTGACTAATTAAAAATTTGAATTAGTGGCACTTACTGTATTATATGGGAAACTATTCAACTACGTGGACGTAACACTACCTCTTCACATCAAACTGTCATGATTTATTTTCCTATAACAGCACATGCCATGTCAAATTTGATTCCTTATATAAAACAGCAAAGATCACATGCTTGCCTGTGGCAGATGTGCAGAACGCCCTGGTACAGCCTGCATTTATAGTTGGCTCTGAGCTGCCACTGCAAAGACCTGCTCCAAGAGAGTTTGGTGAGGAAGAAGAGGTTGAGCTTGGGCTGGAGGAGCCTTGAGTATCGCTTGGGTGGATGGAGCCTGAAACACATGTGTAAAGACATAGGAATTAATGCTTATTCCGGCATTTCATAACCATGCCTACTTCTGCAGAAGACATTCACAGCTTCTAATCTCTAAATAGGGTTCAAACAAGGTAAGAAGCTGAACTGCATGATGTGTGATCACTGGCTGATATTTCATTGCTGTCCAAGGTGACCAAGATGGCATTTCTTTGTGATTAAGCATGATGTGCACTGACTGGAATGTGCTGAGCCCACATGTCTCTTACAGTTTTGTTTTGGCAGGGAGTGACCAGTGCGGATTATAAACTGTCCTTAAGCGAGGCTGGAATCTGAATATGACACCTCTGTAGAGAGAAGTGAGACACTTTATTCAGACAGGTCAGCCAAGACTGTCCACTAACGAGGCAATATTTCAGTAATGTGATCGTGCTGCTTGATCAGCGCTAATAAGAAAAACCAAGCAGTCATAAACGAACTGTCAAATAATTAAAATTGTATACTCATCCTCCTCCTCCTCTTCCTCCTCCTACAAAAATAGAAACCATTTAGAAAATACCACTATACCAAAATACCTAATACAATTCCTCAATATAGTTTAACACAAATAACTCTCCTTCGTAATCAGGGTGTGTGGATAATACTTTGTGTACAGCTATATCAATAATACAACCTTACCCACAGATATGGCTATACACATGTCCACCTGAGGTCTACCCATATCAGATAGCCAGAATACAAGGTCCTATAAGAATCTATATTAGGCCCAAAGCATGGCCTGTGCACACACTTGCTGCACACTGCATTCAAGTTCTACAGTTTTTGTGATACGAACATAGAGCTGGGTGTTAAACAGGGTAGGACTGAAACAAAGAGTGATCCACTATGACATCTGGCATGCCATTAAACCATTTGATAATTACACACAACCAGCCATTTTAAATCCTCCTCTGTGAGTCATCAGCAACTGCCTCAAGACTGTAGGGACCTGGACGTATCCACACCATCTCTATCAGAGTAACAACCGGCACCAATGTTGCCTGAAGCTGAAAATAACAGAAACCTTCAGAAAAATGTGAGGACGGCTGTCTGACTCCGGAGATGTTGGTTTGTATGTATAATGAGAACTGTGTGGATCCGTAGCTTCAAATCTGCTGAACTTCTTAGATGCAGAAACATTCTGAATAAAAGATAAAGCAGCGTTCTTACTACTGCTGTCAATGGAACAGTAACTAAAATACAAATTCAGACTGAAATTATCAAGTTATTGGTTGAGAGCAGTTAGATATAGTCAGATGTATGGCCCAGATGTATGGCCCAGATGTATGGCCCAGATGTATGGCCCAGATGGCCCAGGTCAAGCCATCCTCATCTGGGTGACACTGGAGGGTTTAATTATAAATAATTTCCCAAAAAGAGCAATTATGTGAAAAAAAGATTTATTCTATTTATAACATGAAGTCTGTCTTGCTGAAGTTATCAACTGTTCACTGATAGAGACCTGAGTGCCCGTATTTTCTGATTCTGGATAACAATTTAAAAGCTCAAATTTTAAGAAATCTAACCTAGGCTATCTGCTACTGCTAATACTACTGGGGTTAGCAATGAGGGTAAAAACAATCAGATTGCTTAAAAATGTCTAAACCGCTGGTTGGAGAGCTACATTATGTGGCATAATAAAATGGATTTATACCTAATTAAATCAGATTTGGTAATTTACTGATTGTTGAAATTTCTATAATGGTCCAGCACTGATCTTTATACAAAGGAAGAATTTCATTAAAGCTTATTGATCCCTAACGCTGTAATCATATCGCCTCATTTTTCTCTGTCTGTTTAACACGGATGATCATATTGACATGCAGACGGAGGTGGAGACTTGGACATCTCGAATAGATGATGCATAGCTGTAAAGGATGTTACGAATGGATTTGAGCATGAAGAACTCGTGACGAGTCTTGATTTGAGGTGAGCTATAGCATGACCGATCAACCTCACCACGCATTCGCATTTGTGACAGTTACGAGTGGGTGGCACACATGATGGACTTATTATCATATAGAAAAAGAACGAGTGATGAAGGAAGGGAGGGAGAAAGAGAAGACAGAGAGGGATGAAGGATGACACGGATGAAGTGGGTGTGGGTGGTAGAGGTGTTGAATCCAGTGTGAAAACTCAGAGAAAATCCATAATACATAAGACGCTGATTAGCATCGTCTTTTCCTGATACCTCGATCATCGCTACCGTCACGACATCAGTAACTTCAGCTGTGTATTACACTGCTTTCTGTTGACACAATTAAGGTGAGGGACAAGTCTTACTCTAGTGTTAAAACAAAAGGTTTCAGATCTTCCTTTTTAGGCAGAATGCAGTTCTTATTGATGACATTCAATCCTGAAACTGATCCCAAAGCACAAAACACTGTCCAAACCAGCTAATGAAATTATGATCTTAAGCAAACACAAAAGGCAAATTCTCTATGACATTACAGAAAAATGTAAGTGAAATTTTGTATTTGGAAAAGTTGGATCTGTATTAGACATCTGTAACATCATAACATCTGTGTAATCTTGCTCTGATACTTATACTTTACAACAGATTGGTTTATTACTTAAAACTATCCTACAAATTATATTCTACATCCATAAAACCTTTAACCATAAATCTTTTTAACTGACATTATACATCTAGGTCTGTTGATGGGAAACCACCCCTGAACCCCTGAGCATTTCCACCATTGCTTCATCACTTCCTGTTTACAGGCTATATAAAGCACCTGTATCCATACACTCACTGCAAAGTCCTGCTGTTATGACTGTTCTGTGTAAATTCTGAACACTGCTTTGATATTTTCAATTCGTTAGATTTGCTCTTTGATTATTTCATAGTCAGGTTTGACCTCGGCCTGTTTTTCTACATGTTCTACTACGGTCACCTGCTGATTTCCACTTAAACTCTTTCCTTTATTCCACTGTCTTTTGAGGATGAACGCTACCTTAACCTTCCTAAGAAACACATGAAGCCATCCAACTGTTCAAACTGCTGCTTATGCTGCTTCAGTGGCTAGTTTTACTGTGATTGACAGTTGAAGAGACAGTATATTAATCCTCCAACCAGAGAGCAGGACCAGTTTTGGTCCCTTTTCTCCTGCCCATGGAAGGCTGTAACATCACTGGGATTTTTCTCCCCAAGTGAGCGGACAAACCCTTGTCTGAATTCTAGATTGTGGATTTGAGTTGATCCTGTCTGTTACATGTTAGCTGATTTCCGACATCATTGAAGTACGAAAAATAATTTCATAACATTAATCAATTAAAATTGTCAATGAAAATTACAGTGACAACTGGCATAATAAAGTGAAGCGCACAGTGTACTTGTTAGCACATCACCTGCATGATTATAGAACAGAAGCCTTTATTTTGCCACATCTACATTACAGCACAGTGAAATTCTTTCATTACATATCCCAACTTTGGAGGTTGGGTCAGAGCAAAGGGTCACCCATGATTCAGCACCCCAGGAGTAAAGAGGGTTAAGGGACTTGCTCAAGAGTAGCCCAACGATGGCAGCTTGGCAGTGCTGGTGCTTGAACACTGATCCTTCGTTCAACAACACAGATCCTTGCAAGTGATGCGTTTAGTTTCCATTCTTTAATGTTGGTACATTTTGTATCGTTACTACGTTTTTCTTTCTTTTGGCTGCTCCCTGTTTGGGGTCACCACAGTGGATCAGGTGGGCCGCATATTAGGGGTTTTTTACACCTGGTCACTTCTTGCGTTTTCTGTGATCAGATAGCTATCCGATGGTAAAAAGACCAGGTCTAAATGCCCTCCGAAACGGTTTCGAGACGGATATAAATCCGATCGTTCAAACCACTTCAGGAGGTGGTCTGGGATGCATTTCAGATGAAACTGGACAGGTGTAAATAAATGTGGTTGTTCAAGCCACATACATCAGCGCTATACTCCTCCCAAACGGACGTACGTCACTCGCAGGTGACTCACGAGTCGTGCATCGCAGATGAGGTGCTACGTAGTTAATGTCTTAATTGACACTTCAGATGAGAATGTCTTGTTGTAATGCATTTACTGTGGAATCAATAGGGAAAAAGTCAATTGTCTTTCAAAGCTGTTTGTCTGATCCAGTTCTTTTTCCATCTCTTTCGAAATCTTATCTCTCTTGTGTCATCATGGTCAGGAAAGCACAGATGACAAGTCGGGGTTGTAGCATGTCACTCTTTTGCTTTTTAATTACCGGCTGCTGTAATAAGCCAGGTGAGACTGCCCATATCTAGGGCTATTCCTCTGCTGAAAGGCATTGTGGGTCGGCTGCTAACAAGATAATTAAAACAGTGTGTGCTCATTGATCGGTTGGGGGTCTTGACAGGCAGGGCAGTTGCTGTCCTACATTTAACTGGATGACTGTGGAATGAAACGTGACAGCGAATGTGAGGAAGAAGGTTTTTGGAGACTACAGGAGAGCGGGGGAGAATAAGTGTGAGAGCAGGACGCGGGAGAGAGAAAAGCGTGAGATATTAAAGTTGGAATGTGAAGTGCAAATCGCCCACTCTTGTGCCACCTCATGAGACGAAGCGAGGGGATGAAGACTAATGAGATGAGGGGATGGAGTCGGCAGAGCTGGGAGGGGGCGTGCGGAGTGGAATGCTAGGGAGCGGAATATGCTTCGGGTGACACAGACGTGTTAGAGTGCGATTGTGGCTCACATAACACCCACACACCCTACTGTTGCACTTCCTGTTATTAGAGTTCTCTCTGTCTCTTATTATCTCCTGGTCGCTTTGCTCTCACTAGCTAATTTACCTCGATTGTACCGTATATACGTCCATCCTCTGATTGAAGCAGGGTATGTGGGCAGCGCTAATGGGGCATTAAAGTGGATTCAAATCTTAAAAATGATCTTTTCAAATCCAAGTGGCATGAGAAAGGAATCACATGAATCTGAAAAGTCTCCTACTTTAGCTCAATAGCAGTGTACAAATGCTAATGTTTGTTCATTCGGATCTCTTTACGAAACTCTGAACGCATGTAGACTGAACGTCTGAATGCCTAGTGACAAGATGCTAAAAAAGCGCAATAACGGGAAGATAAGAAATTATTATTAGTTAATAGTCTAAAGCAGATTTAAACCATCATTCAGTTATAAACGAATGCAATGCATGTTGGAGTGTAACCATGACAACAACGACAGGCATATATTCACAGTGTACTAAATGTAGACATGTTTTCATCACTAACAAGAAGAGAGCAGAAAATATTTAGAAAGGTATCAGAGAATAACAGATTTGGCCTAGCATCTGAACACAATTCTTGGCAGTTAGCTTTGTGTGAAGGTTGTCCCTGTGACGTGTGAAAGCCGATATGATTCTGACAGTAAAAAGGTACAGCCTGTTTGGACGCATGAGAAAGGGACTGCAAATCGGACTGAGATAATCTAATAAGGGTTTTAACACAGACACATGAATCAGAGTAGAGAAAAATATACTGCATGTACTGTAATCTTTTCTAGCTGTAATCATAATACATAAAGCTTTAACTTTATTTCAATTGAATCTGCATACATTCCAGCATGGATATTTGTTCCACACACAGCTATGAGGTATAAATATATTTTTATCAGAGTTTAAATTGAGGTTGAAGTTCACTCCACAGGCAGCGGAAGGCTCCAAAATGCCCCTTTATTGCCGATGTAACTAAACTAACTGAACACTGCCATGACTAAAGCAATTATGTAATAAGTCATAAAAAGGTAAGACGCACATTTAACACATTAGATTACACTTTCACTGACACTGAAATCTGTGAATAGTCTTTAGCTCAATGAAAAGTTAAACCCATTCATTATATTGACATATATTACAATATTGTAATATATTACAATTTCTAAGGATGTAAGCAGGCTTAAACAAACACCTACCTAAAATCCTTAGTTGTGTGATGGCACCATGAAGTCCAAAGAACATCCAGAGTGGGCGGGAGTTATCAACACAGGCCTGCATGCCCGCGTTGGTACCATTCTGGGTCAGGATCAGCTCCCCTTCCTGTGTGAGCAGGAAGCTCAGGACGTCTCCGGAGTGGAGCGAAGAGGACACCTTGCACACAGCCCAGAATTCTTTGCGGTCCACCAGCTCCTCTGGGTTCGAGGGGAGCTCCATTGGGCGTAGTGTGGCGGGGTCACATGAGGTCACACCGTAGGAGAGTGAGCCTGAGCGAGCTAGACTTGACTTGCTCACTGTGATGTAGATGGTCTCTGAGAGGCGCAATGGACGCTCTGTGAATACAAGCGTGCCCTCTTCTTCATGCCCGTGACTGCAGCGGGCCACCGTCTGCTCATCCACAGCCTTGACATGGGTGCCACGCAGCTGGTGGAAACGCAACTCGCCTTCCAGGGCGGCTGGGAGGAAAGAGTTCAGCGAATTCTGCGGAATGGGGCGGGAGGAGGGGATGGGAGCAGACGGGAGGCGGAGTCTGGCCTCGTCTCGAGCCAGGTTGAGGTCGCAGAGGCTGACAGACAGGCGGGAGGATTCGGCCTCACGGCGCAGGGACGAGGAGCCTCGTACTGCAGTGAAAGAGCGAGGACGGAGACAGTCTGGAGGGACGATCTCACTGTCTGGGATTGACAAAAACCAAACGGGAACAACAAATATTAAAAAGGAGTATTTAAAGGAGTATTAAAATAGTCCAAATGCATGCATCCTATAGAAACAGCAACAGTATTTATAGTTCTCTTTATTCATAGATTCTTTTATCGTGTATGATGATTTTCTGTTGTAATTTGTCAAAAACAATGATACTTTGTGTAATAGTTCTGCATGCTATTATATAAAAAATAAAGTTTGTATTAATTTTCAGCCAGTTTGTACTGCATCAGTACAAATACTGGAATATTGTATGCGTATTTGTGAAAAATGCTCCAAAACCTAGTGTACGTTGAAGAAAGAAGAAACAACAGTCTCCTACATCATCTTTCTATAACACAATGGCGTATTTTATCAGGGCTACGAGACTTACCGCCAAACATTCAGAGTTCACTGTGCAATGAGATACACATTTCCTTGTTAAACAGTACACAAAAGTTCTACACTTTGATCGAGAGTCAAGTTGCGACTCATAACACCAAAAGCTTGCAGGAGTAGTCATTAACACTAATGCGTTAATGAAAACACACACTTTCTCTCACCTTTACAGTGTATATACAGTATACAGTAAAGTGCTATGAATTGTAATGCTCATTAAATTGAATGTAAAATATGCAAACAAACTATTATTCAATCCTGGACTCATTCTGTATTATAATGAACTGTATGACTGCAGATAACATTAATGTTTAGTGACTCCTGGATTCTAACTCATTCTTAACTAATGACTGGATCTTTAAATGAGATTCTGAGATGTTGAAAATATCTTGACACATTAACAGTGTGTTAACGTTCAGTATGATTTTTCCTCAAACATAATACACAGTCCTATTTTTAAACATTTCTATGGGTGATGTAATATATATATATATATATATATATATATATATATATATATCAAAATGGCTGCCAAACTGTATCTCTTTACATTCTCTTCCTTTTACAACTGTTGCTGCTTAGATTAGCAGCGTTACTACTCTGTGTGTAACAGTGGACAGTGAGCCATAGTTTTGTGCTACACATAACACTCTTCTCTTGCATTCAGAAATATCGGCACGGCATGACGCTATCCAGCAATATATTCTAAGCCCTTCAGCTCCAGTATGAGATAGCCTCGCGTGTGAGAGTGTTCTGTATTTAGCCTGCATCTGCACCTTCAAAGACTTTCAAACACCTGCCCAAAATAACAGTTCTAGTTCCTATTGGCTCCATATAAGAAGTGACAGCAAGCTTCCTCAACATCCTGCACTATTCCTTTTAAGTGAGTATAGACAGATAATTAAGGAAACTACAAAGAAATCGTAGGAGCAGTGAAACTCCGACAGGAACAGAGATATTATAGATGTATTTTATCCATTAAAAAAAAAACTCTGACATTCCCTTGTTGTTGTTTTTTTTTTATCAGTGGCGGTCAAGAACAATTGGTGCAACTGGCTTACTTCTAACTTCTAGATAAACCCTCTTAGCCTCAATTTCTCCTCAAGCCATGCAGGAAGCAGAATAAATAGGTTTAAGAATATATTAAACTTTTGGTGGTGTAGAAAACCACGGCGGATGGATTATTATTACTTTTATTTACTTATTTTTGTTATCAATTACATACGTTGACATCTCTGCTTGTCATTTCTACTGTGTTTTTATTTCAGGTCTTTTTTGTGGATTGGTTGTCACAAAGATCATGTTGTGTACACATGTTGTGTAAACAGCAGTAAATACAGTCAGCCTGCTTAGCATGCAAGACAGACACACGCCTCAATTCAGTTACTAGTCATCTACTGTTTGCCTGCTGTCAAAATATCTGCGATGCTCCTTCACCGTCACGTCATCATCAAAAGAGAGAAAAGCGCTTACTCTACACACCCTGCACAGACGACAGCAGACAAATGTTTAAATGATGTCAAAATAGAGTGATAAATAATCATTAATAATCATAAATAAATATTACTGCTTAATATTTAATCATCAATAAATATTACTTAAATAATTAACTGTTTTTTTTTTTAACTAATTAGATATCAGTTGAGTGGCGATGAGGCTCAGGTTTAAAGAGTCTGATACTCATAGTGAGAACTCATTTCACATACAATTAAGCAGTAATGTTGTTGTATAATAAGTAGCTAGACCTTCTAGTGAAATGCTAGAATTCTGTTTCTTTGGCATATCTAATAGTTTAACGTTATGAGATTAAGTTTAAGATATTAGAAACATACTAGTTGGGAACTCAATGAGAAAGAACTGAGACACTGAAAAGATCCTTATACGATGGATCAGGATTGCTGGAAAACCGTTTTCTATAAGACACAACTCCGAACTTTTGTATGCAAATACGTTCAAGGTTTATAAAAGCCTTGTATACTTTTTATGCAAAGCAAAATCTTTGTGCTGTGTCCTGGGGTTTGAATAACTTACCCCTGAGCGTGGATGTATCACTGTACTCTATTTATTTAGCAGTCTTGTGTAAGAATTTGAAGAGATATGGCTATGACAGACAATATGTTTCTTGGATTTAAGAGCATTTTTTTTTAGTATTTTATTGTTTTATTGCTTGGTTAAATGCCTCAAAGGATCGATTCAAACAATTCTGACCGATAAATCATACTATGGGTTTATTGTGATTTTTTGTTCAGGACACTTTGAAAGTTCATGACTTTTGTGTGAAAATGCATTGGACACTGCTTTAATCTGTTTTGCTGTTTGAAAAAACATCATGTTCTCTGTTAAAATTTTGATGACTTGAGTGTTTAGCACAGGCTCCAGACATTTTACATGATGAAAGGGCCAGCAGAGCAGATCATTGCTTGGCAATGTTGATATCCAGGAAATTATTCACTCTTAAATTCCATTACAACGCTAAACTCAGTTTGTAGAATAAGTCGGGAGACATGATGGAGAGACTTCGTGTAAATCCAGGAAAATCTTTCAACTATAAAAGTGAAAAGATAAGTTTGCCCTTGTGAGTTTACTCTAATTTATTATTAGCCCTGGAGAAATGACACTGCAGCATTATTGGACTTGAAGGACATTGTCATGCCAGTGCTTGTTTTAGTTCAGACAAAAGAATCCACTTCTAATCTTGAGGGAAACATTTCAGAGCTCTGACGGAGCTGTCAAAACATCAAAAGAACACAATTCCAAAACGATGAAGTCTTTTGGCCTTCCTGTCTGTATCCGCACTTCAAGTTTTACAAATAAACATCGGCTTTACGATTTCCTATCCCTTGGAATCATCTAGTCTTCCACAACCTACCCTTGATGCCACAGGTTTCTCATCTGTTTCTGGTGGGATTTTCCTTTTGAGGAAATTACTATTGCTGAGAAATTTCTTGATGGATCTTCTATTCACATCATCAAATGTGCCTAACAGTGATATAAGTTGTATTAACATTGCTGAAGAAACTTAGCCAAAGATCTATAAGTAGACATTTGGTTAAGACAAATGTGTTACACAGTGAAATTCAATTTACTTCACATATTTTGGTAGAAGACGTTGGGGTCGGGGTGCAGAGTCAGTCATGATATGGCACCTATGAAGTTGAGAAGGTTAGGGGCCTTGCTCAAGGGCCCAACGGTGGCAGCTTGGAGATTGCTAGGGATTAAAAGAAGGATTCTTCTGCCCATTAGAAACTGTATCTGTTTATAGTAGATATATTTGGCTGGTATATTTCTAAGCCTCCAAGGTAAAGAAATAGAATTAATTGAGCAAGATGACTGTAATAGTTGATGACCTTTTTGCAAACATCTTTACTGGATCGTTAATAAGGTGCTGATGTTCAAGTGTACAGATTCAGAGATGTTATAAATGCCCGATGGAAACACAATGTAGACTTTGTTCATTCAAAAGGCACCTCGACTGTCGAATCGTCTTCTTAGTATTTCAATGAATTATCAAGTTTTCTTCCTCATACAGTATCATCTCAGGGAGTTTTTCCTTGCCGCTGTCAGCTTGCTCATTAGGGATAGGGATAGATATATAGTATCATAAAAATTTTTTTAATTAATTTTAAGCTTTAATTGTATATATTAATTTATTTATTTTTATACTTATTTTTTCTTATTATTATTATTATATATTTATATCTTTTTCTCTCTCTTCTGTTTCCATACTTCTGTAAAGCTGCTTTGAGACAATGGGAAACTGTTAAAAACGCTAAACAAATAAATTGAATTGAATCGATTTGAATTAATCAGAATTAAGTTTGAGGATGAGTTCATGAACTATCCGACTTACTTACAAGAAAATCCTTAAGGCCATGCAATTTCCGAAACAGTTTATTCCGATTTACGTCTTAGCCTTTCTTCAGCATTTAATCTCACCTAGTTAACGTGGATTTGAAACTAAGAACTGCTGCTGTAATTATAAAGACTATGATACTCATTCTGAGCATCCTTTCTTGGATGTTCTTCTTGTGTAATGATTTATAAGCCCACTATACTGTGTCACCCAGAAGAGGCTCTTTTTATCTCTGGTTCCTTTCAAGGTTTCTTCCTTGTATAATCTCTGGGATTTTTTTTCTGATTCTCACCTTCTGTACTGTAAGTGCTCTGGATTTCTGTAAAAGATGCTTTGTCTTATATTAAAAGTGCTATATAAATAAAATGTAATCGAATGGAACTAAATATTTGACGTAGCCCAGGTTATAAGAACTAGCCTAATAGTTTCTGTGAGCCATTCAGCTCATTCAATTCTAGAGTAAAAATGGTTAATATAAACCACTAGACCATTCCATCAGGATTAAGAGCTCTATTCCATTACCACCGGCTGTCACCTACAATCTTTTAGAAATCTTACTAAACCCTGCTGAATGTAAACAGAAATAAAAGGCTTCTTCTGAATCCAGAATCAAGGCCAATTGGGAGATCTTAGCTTCCCCGTACCATGGTTCACTACTTTCAAAGAAATGGCTCCTGGGTGAGCCGTGATCTTAAATCTGCTATTCTCTGTGGCTTCATGAGACTGATAATCCAGCACTAAGTTTACCCTACTGACTCTGACTTTAAAGTGCTTGTATTAGTGCTTTCATGCTTCAGAGAACTGACTTTAGTTACTGGATACAGTGACTGGAAGGTGAGTCTGAAATATAAATCCTGAAACTGCAGAGCACAGCTTAAGCAGCTGAAATATCCAGATCAACCTGAAGGCAAAGGTCTACTGTATAGAGGCCTATAAACATGCTCGCTCTATTTCAAGTAAAAAGTGTTGATGGCGTTGAGAAGACAAAATCCTGATTCCTGTGCAAAACAATGTGACGCCTATCTGCGTCAACGTTTGATGCGTTGTGTGTTCTGAGATGTCTCGTTCCTAACCACAGATGACTTACTGTAGCCTTTCTCAGCTTAAAGAAGTCTGGCTACTGTTTTCTGATCCCTCTTAAAGTATTTCAACCTGCAGACTCACCATTTATAGGATGTCTTTGTCTAAGTGTAAAAGACAAAGTATAAACTATTGAGTGTAAAAATGGCAGCAGGTTCTGAAAAATTCAAACAAGCCCTCAGTGACCAACAACCAAGTCACTGAGGTTTCCGATGTAGATATGAACTGAAGCTCTGACCTGAATCTGCATGAGTTTAATGCTTTGCACTGCTACCACATGATTGACTGATTGGATAATGGCAGACATATGTATATAACCCATATCATATATTTACAGCATTTAAACTTAATATCAAGTTTTGAAATTCAATATTTTTCTCATTTGAGTAGCAATACCCTGTTCGAGGCTTTACGGCCTGATACTTTCTTTGAGGGAAAAAGGCAAATTGGGTCACGTCTCGGTTCAAGTCACTCACTTCTTCATTCTGGACAGAGCTTGGACAGACAAAAACAAGCCTATTTTCCAGAAGTTGATCTTTGAAAAAAATAAAAAGCTTGCTGGTGAAAGAAAAGGAGGTGCTTGAGGTAGTCTGTGCTAATGATCTAAGAAGTTAGTGTTCCTAAAAAGAGCGTGGGGATAGCCCTCAGGCATGGGCCCTTACATGACTACAGATAATGGTTATTAAAGCCATTCAACTTCAAACAGAGAGAGTGATAGACAGAGAGAGAGAGAAAGAGAGAGAGAGAGAGAGAGAGAGAGAGAGAGAGAGAGTATGAGATACTCTTCTGATAAGTGGACTGAAGTCATTCTCTGGCAAGCGTGCAGAGGGAAAGGCATTTTTAGATTAAGGAACTTAGACAGACGATGATGTTACACAAAGGACGGTTTATCATTATTCGGGTGAGGCAGCAGCCCACACACGTCGCACTTTTCACACTGAAAACGTTGACACAAAATGATTCCCCTCTAAAGCTCACTCACTCTCTCACTCATTTTCTACCGCTTATCCGAACTACCTCGTGTCACGGGGAGCCTGTGCCTATCTCATTGGGCATCAAGGCAGGATACACCCTGGACGGAGTGCCAACCCATCGCAGGGCACACACACACACTCTCATTCACTCACACAATCACACACTACGGACAATTTTCCAGAGATGCCAATCAACCTACCATGCATGTCTTTGGACCGGGGGAGGAAACCGGAGTACCCGGAGGAAACCCCCGAGGCACCGGGAGAAAATGCAAACTCCACACACACAAGGCAGAGGCAGGAATCGAACCCCAAACCCTGGAGGTCTGAGGCAAACGTGCTAACCACTAAGCCACCGTGCCCCCTCCCCTCTAAAGCTGTATTTCAGTGTAACCTAACTTTAGTTGGATTACTAGTAAGACATACATAATACATACATCTGAGCATGGTGATGGAGAAAAATAAGAAGGTTGGGTTGATGCAGGCCGAAGCCAGGTTACTATTAACCCCAGAAGTTGATTAATTTCCAATAACATCTTGTCCTCCTCTTACACTGCAGCAATTTGCCAAGGATTACAATTTTTGTTGATTAAAGAATTACACAATAAAGTTGTAATCCATTTATAGTGGCATTAAATGTTGGAAAAAAACAGTTATTACTTTCCTTATCATTTTTTCCATTTCTGTCTAAGTTAATAAAACAAAACATTAGAAGAAAATATCCTGAACAGAGTGTCTGAGAACCAAACATTACACTTCTCCAAAATGCAAAATGGATTTATGTGGAGTAACAGCCATGCAAGTCCTTTTGAATGAGCTGTTAGTAGAAAACTCATCACCTTCTTCTAAAGACTCAGACACAAGCATTCAATATCGTTGTGTAAACAGAAATGCTATTAAACCCTCGTATGTACTTGCTGTTACGATGGCTTCGCCAATTTGTTGTTATTTTAAACCCTTTTTTTTTTTTGCAGGCAGATTTCCACTATACTGTGTATAAGAATAGACTTTTATACAGTCCACTCTTCTGGTCTGTATTCTTCCCTTTAGCTGTGTGATTAAGGGATCCCAGAGATGACATCATCAGAATTTAGTTGGCACATGAACGCTGGAACAACCAGACCCATTACAGTAAAGTCTTGTTATAAATTGGATTAGACCTCAGTCTGGAGACATCGCCTCGTCCTCCTGGGGACAACTGCAGAGAAGAATCCAATTTGGGCAGAGGATTCAGAAGAGAGAGAGAGAGAGAGAGAGAGAGAGAGAGAGAGAGAGAGAGAGAGAGAGAGAGAGAGAGAGAGAGAGAGAGAGAGAGAGAGAGAGAGAGATGGAGGAGAAAAGAAGAAAGAAAAAAACAGAAAGGGATGACAAAGAGGGAATGGTGTGAAGAAGATAATGAGGAAGGTTGCTATATATTAGTGCTTTGAGATATATAATAAAAATTCCTTTTTTTTTTTTTTTTTTTTGTAAATGTATAGCAAGAGCTTTTCTCCCTCTGTACCTGGTTTGAATGCTCTTCTGCTCAACCTAGGAACAGATCCAATTTCACCCAAAATATCAGAGAGAAATGCTTGTATGCAACCATAGCAACCTGAAGGAGATGTACTGAGAACAAGCTCTGGTTATATGAATAGTCTGACATTCACTGTAATGAAAGCTTCACTGATTGCACACTTCTGTTGAGCAGCACTTTTTTTGTTGTTGTTTTTTTTTTTTTTTTTTACCCCGAAAATGTTTTGTTCTTAAACATCACTTTTATCATGTGGAGCTGAACTGGCTTTGGCCGGTTTCATAGTGGAGAGACGGATGGAGGGATGGAGTGGAGTTTGGAAATGAGAGTAGGGTGTCTACAGACGTGTGTGACCAACACCAGCTGCTGCCCCTCTAATTGTCCAGCACCTGCTCGGCCGCCAATCGCTTCCATTCCCTTTGTCCCATTGGCACTTTTCAGGAGAGAGCTGGTGCAGCTGCCAGCTGATTGGCCAAGGCTAGATTCTAATCTCCCTGAAAGAAAGCCTAGACTTCAAACAGCCAGAGTGTTTTACTGTTTTCTGAGGCGATAGGAATCCAAGCTTGACCAAAACGCTGCGACTGATGGGGAGCAGCTGCACACACACAGAAGGCAACCTATTTATAACGCTTTTCTTCTTTTAAATTTTTAAAAAACAACAACTCACAGCTTTTTTTAGCACCAGACCCCCAATCACCTGTTACGGTAAACACAAAAAGTAGGCGGAAAATAAGCAGACGTGGGATTTGATAAACAAAAAGAATCTGCAGCTTGAATAATCGCTTGGGCAAAATGCTGTCTGAAAAAAATAGCCAAATAAGGCAGTGGCGTGATGAAGCAGCTTTGCTGCGCCATGCTTTTCTAGTTTCAGCTGAAAAAGCTGGCCAAGGTCATGACTCTCTTTCACTCACTTGTTATTGCTTTTTCAGTTTTCTAGCTTTTTTCTCTGTTCCTAAAGCCATCTCAACCGCTCTGAAGGATTTGATGCTTAGTCTGGTTTTATCCTTCCCTCTCAGAACAGCATAGACTTCAGTGGAGAGGATACACAAGAAAGAAAGAGACAAAGACTTACTGTATATTGGCACACCTGAGTGAAAACAAACAGTGAGAAGGAAAAAAGGTGATCAACTGACAAGCAAAATATCCAAGCCTGCATGATGCATGCATGGTGGGTGTGTGTGTGTGTATATACGATGGAGAGAGACAGCAGACAAAGGTTACTGGAGGTTTATAAGGAGAATGTTGGCTGTCTGCCACTCCATCGCTTTTGAAAAGAGCAGCAGCCTTCCAGGCAACACATGGCCACGACAATAAAGCCCAACAAATACTCAATAAATCACAAAAGCTCCTTCCTCCTGGGACATAATGCTCTCTCTCTCCTCCCTTTTACTGTTAGTCCCTGAAGCCACCTTCCTGAGGATGGCTCTGAACAGCGGCCTGGCCAGTGCAGCATGCACCAAATCAAATGGGTGCAGTGGAATAATAAACTAATCATAAAATGTAATATAATAAAGCCTTGGTAGTTTCATATTCAATTCCTGACTTCATGCTTGCTGTTATTTATTGGAACAAGAGATGAATCTAACTTTCATATGCAAGAAAACTACATAAGTTCTACATAAAGTTCTTAAAGGGTTCAAACTGAGGAACAGGCTAAACAACCTACCTGGATTCTATTTATTTATTTATTTTCTATAAGCAACTGGATCATTGAATATATTCTTTAAGGCAAAATTCTAAAAATACTGAATCTAAAACCTGATTGAAGAAGCCAAAAAAGCCAATGGAGGACGCTAGAACAGAGAATTTCAGTTTCTGAGAGAGTTCCAAGCACGTTGTCTTTTATTAGACTGAGGAATAACTTTAACCTAGGTCTTCACTTTTGGAAAAATATAATGGTTCATCGAGGGATCTTTGGATAGTTAAGCATTATTCCTAAAGAGATTTTCCATGGAACCCACTCTGATAGGATTAAGATTAAGAAGTTCTACATAGAATCATTATGTTTTCTGTCAAAGGAACAAGCCAAGCAGATATCAACATGGGTTTGATCGAACGATCTTAAAGAAATATTTAAAGCTGGGCTCCCATTTAAAAAAAAAAAAAAGGTTAATTGAAGGTTCTTTGGGGGGGCACGGTGGCTTAGTGGTTAGCACGTTCGCCTCACACCTCCAGTGTCGGGGTTCGATTCCCGCCTCCACCTTGTGTGTGTGGAGTTTGCATGTTCTCCCCGTGCCTCGGGGGTTTCCTCCGGGTACTCCGGTTTCCTCCCCCGGTGTGTGTTTGTGCCCTGTGATGGGTTGGCACTCCGTCCAGGGTGTATCCTGCCTTGATGCCCGATGACGCCTGAGATAGGCACAGGCTCCCCGTGACCCGAGGTAGTTCGGATAAGCGGTAGAAGATGAATGAATGAATGAATGAATGAAGGTTCTTTGGACAATTCTACATTATTCCCAATGATATCCTGGTTGGAACCCTCCTAATAGGTCTGGAACCCAGGACACAGAACCTTCTCTTTGAAGCACAAGCAGAAGAAGGTTTTTATGGTTCTAAATGTTTTTAAAATGTTCTTGCATGATATTTAATTTAATTTTAAATTTAAAGTTACATCTAGAATCCTAAATGACTCTTGTGCTCGTTTCAGTGAAAACAAGCTTCTAAGTAAAAACTTATTGAACAAAGTGCTTCAATAAGAAAGCTAGAAAAAAAAAAAGAAGCTTCAACTACTCTCAGAGATTTACTCTCAGAAGTGTTTTCTCCAAGCATCAGCTTTTGGCATTCTGAAGGATCCTACATGGTTAATTTTTGGTTTGTATGTTAAAGCAATGACGTTGGAATGACAAATCACTTTCTGCTCCTGCCTTCGCACATCCGACATGAATGTTTATCTAATGTTCTATAAACTGCTGTTTGTCTTGGCCCTTTAATGAGTGCTGAAGTGCTTTTCTCCATATATCCCAGCGAGCCACACCTTATCTCAGCTGCAGAGTTCCATGTTTGGCCACCCAGAAGATTTGGCATGACTCGAAAGGGAGGAAAACGAAGATCTAAGTTTGGGAGAGCAAACTGGAACGACACATAAAGACAGGAAATGCGCTGTGTTCTGATTTAGAACAGGTCACGGCATTTCTTCCCTCCACCTTGAAAGCTCTTCATAGAATTTCCTGTCGACGCGTGAACCTCGTGCAGGAAACACAATCAACCTTCCTGACACTTGGTCCACTATTTCTCTCTCTTTCTCGGAAGACACAATAAAGATCCGAGGAAGAGATTTTGCTCAGCTAAGTTACAAATTCACATAGCATCTGCTCTTCTCATTAATATCTCCAGCCCTGGAGCAGCGTGTCTTCTAAACAAATACAACTAGCAATGTTTCACCTAGTAACATTAGCAGGGAGACTCCAGTTCCCTGCTGTGATGCTAACTCCACTTATCTAGGTAGTAAAAACTAAACATTAAAAATCCTGCTTCCACTTAGAGACTTTCAAAGAAACCTATCAACCTGGAATAGCTTTCCTCAGCCATCTGAACCCTGTGTGTCGATAAATTTCTCAATGTTACTGAAAATGGTAAAAGTGTATTGACTTGGCGTCAAATAATTGCTTTGCAAATAATTACTTTGTCAATAGAAAGCAGGACTTACAAAGAAGAACTGAAAATGTATGGCGAGGAGAAATGATGTACGATTGAACCAATGACTTCTTGTATTTTTGAGCACTAATTAGTAATAAGATCTGTGCTAAAGAGCACTAAAAAAGCATGTAATAAGATTCGTTTAACAGCATTTGCAAATGTATTCAGAAAGCTCAGACATTTAAGACTTTTTACATCTTTAAGATAATTAATGTCAGTCAATTTCTCAACACGGTGTACAGTATGTAAATGTCTGTTTTGTGGTTACTCATTGCCCTATTATTTGTCAAACTGACATATTAATGAGATCTTTGTTGAATTACTGTAATTTGGCAGGGCGAGCTCATCTGTAAATCCTACACTACTGCTTTATTAGGTGCCATTTAGCCCAAGAGTTACACACCAGCCTGTATGATAAGGCTTTCAGTTCAGTTCCTCATGGTCTAAAGGAGACAAACATCTAGGACAAAGATCTACACATACCTGACATTACATATCAGGGATTGCACATCAAGTGTGTGATAAAAGTATGTCCAGAGTCTAAAACCAGTAGGACTTAAACTACATTTACTTCATTTTCTGTTTATTACTTACAACATATGCTCTACATGGGGGTCACGGTGGCTTAGTGGTTAGCATGTTCGCCTCACACCTCCAGGGTTGGGGGTTCGATTCCCGCCTCCGCCTTATGTGTGTGGAGTTTGCATGTTCTCTCCGTGCCTCGGGGGTTTCCTCCGGGTACTCCGGTTTCCTCCCCCGGTCCAAAGACATGCATGGTAGGTTGATTGGCATCTCTAGAAAATTGTCCGTAGTGTGTGAGTGAATGAGAGTGTGTGTGTGTGCCCTGCGATGGGTTGGCACTCCTTCCAGGGTGTATCCTGCCTTGATGCCCGATGACGCCTGAGATAGGCACAGGCTCCACGTGACCCGAGGTAGTTCGGATAAGCGGTAGAAAATGAATGAATGAATATGCTCTACATGTGCAACCTTACATTCTGTGCATTTTCTCAGAGGGCATTATGCTTTTGTGATTTTGGCTCAACACGACATATTCCAATTGGTTCCAATTGAATTTCCCGACACCCTGTATTCATACTATGGATTGCATCTTTTTAAATATATGACAGAAGGTGAAACAGGTTCTATGCATGTGTCATTTCCGTGCTAATACACTCTGATTCGCTCCTCGTCTTAATAACAGCACACATTCTGTTGGGTTAGGATTTGCTGGTGTCTTAAGATATGTGTCAAATTTAACCCAATCGTGATTGTGTGCCTAATTCTGTTTATTTCTTGCGCTTCCAAATAAACCTGGTTCTCTATTACGATCAAGATTAGGGTCCAGGAATTTGGCAGGTGATTTGTCAGGCCATGTTGTCATATATTTCCAGATCATATACGATTTTGTGTTTAGCTTGTGCACAAAACTCAGAGTATGGTTAATAACTGACTATCTGGTTACAGCCATTCAGGTGTCCATCATATTGTGGATCACTGCTATTAGTGATCTTTTTTTTTGTATAGAGAGCTTGTGATAAGATAAAAATCAAGGATATGATATTACAGGTATAAAACATGGACAGTTTCTGTGACAGCTACAGTCTACAGTTCGCTGCTCCATGGAAAAAAAAACTGGACCAACCACTGAGCATGAAATCTAATTTGGAATACGGTCTTGATTTGGTTTTCTATGACTCATCACATCCTTTGCTAGGACACAATAAAGAGAAAGATTTAGCCACTGTGCTAGCTTCCAGCATGGCCTTTAAACATGTCATAAAACATATCTGGAACAGTGTCATGGTAACTGGAATAAAGGAAATAATAAGGCCAAGGTAAACATGTTGAATTTGTTAGATTTGTGGATTTTGTTTTTTTATTGTAAGCTAGCTAACCTACTGGCATGTTCCTCCAAAAGGCATAGTACATGCTCAGCTTCATCCATCATGCTTTCAACACGTACTTTTGGGCCAAAACATTCAATTTTCTTGAACTTAAAGTCCATCATATTACCATCATACACCACTGGGGAATGCAAACAGCAATCACAGGTCATTTTGTCTAAGAAAATACACAGAAGTCTGAACTATGAGAGCAAAAAAAAGAATGTAGGAATTGAAGCTGCCAAAACTGCTGTTACGATAAGAACAGAAAGTTCAGTATTTAATAGTATACCAATATACCAAAATTATATTTAAAGCTATGGCGATAACTGAATACGTAGAAATACAAGTACGTGTTTATCCATAACTTTTTCTGATTGTAGTTCAGAGTGCCAAGTTTAACATTACGAATTAATGGGCCTTGAATGAAATACTCTCGTCTAAACCTTCACAAAAAACAATATTTTATCAACAGTGCGGACGATCAGAACGAATACTTATGGCAGTGTGTAGCATGAACTGGAGGAATCTGGAAGCAGCACTCATTGTACAGGTACAGAGTAGAAGAAGAAGAAGCCTTTATTGGTCACACATACGTTACGTCCCTGGAGCAGAGAGGATTAGGGGCCTTGCTCAAGGGCCCAAAATGGTAGCTTGGCAGTGCTGGAGCCTGGACCCTAATCCTCTGATCCCAAACCGCTTGAGCCACCAGTGCCACACAGTAATAAGTCTCGTGAGTCCTAAAATAAATCAGTTAGACATACCGAATAAGCCATTGGTCTGCATACTAACTGAAATACAAACATTTTTGAAAAAAAAAGAAACCCATTACATTGAAAAAAATTGTTCCTTTTTTCAAATCAGGATGCATTCTTACTATCTCTTAGACGCTTCCTTGATGACTGAGAACGTTTGTGGATACGGCTTGGGTACGCTTGTCTCCAAATAAAATAGTACAGATACTCTGACCGATTCCCTCTGACCTGTGAATACAAATTTCTATCTTAATAGAACTAATGTCTTCAAGGATGACATGCCCCCCCTCCATAGGGCATGAGTAAAATGGTACAAGTCATTTGCTATGGCCTTAGTCATAGACTGTGACAACATAAAGGAACAAGCAATATACAGTGAGGTTTATATATATATATCAGTGGTCAGGCCAACATGAGCTGCCAGAACAGCTTCAATCATAGCACAGACTGCATACATATTCTATATATAATTTTTGATACTGTCTTATTTTTGTGTAAAAGAGCCGCACTGCAGCCGCTACCTCTGCTGATATTGTGGAATATCACGGGCACGGTGGCTTAGTGGTTAGCACGTTCGCCTCACACCTCCAGGGTTCCCGATTCCAGCCGATTCCCGACTCCGCCTTGTGTGTGTGGAGTTTGCATGTTCTTCCCGTGCCTCGGGGGTTTCCTCCGGGTACTCCGGTTTCCTCCCCCGGTCCAAAGACATGCATGATAGGTTGATTGCCATCTCTGGAAAATTGTCCGTAGTGTGTGATTGCGTGAGTGAATGAGAGTGTGTGTGTGCCCTGCGAGGGTTGGCACTCCGTCCAGGGTGTATCCTGCCTTGATGCCCGATGACGCCTGAGATAGGCACAGGCTCCCCGTGACCCGAGGTAGTTCGGATAAGCGGTAGAAAATGAGTGAGTGAGTGAGTGACTGAGTTTAACAGGGAATATTTCTACAGAAGGACGGTGTAATATTCAGTGATATCTATTAATAAACAAAGACGTCAGCAGGAACAGACGTGGGGTTGACGGACAAAACAAAGGATATCACGGTCATAAGATGAGGTTATAAAAAATGGTTTCACACAGTCAGCCCAGGGCTGAGCGTGCCAAAAATATTCATTCAAAATATTCTTGCTTTTTTGCAGCACTTTGCCTATTTTTATCATTTTCTACTGTCCAATATCAGAGTATCTGTGCCCACTGTTCGATTCCTGTTCATGGCTGACAGAATTGAAACCCCGATGTGTTCTTCAGCATGTTGTAATTCATCTGCCTCTAGGTTCAGTATGTTGCAGGTGCTGAGATGCTTTTCTACTCATCTCATCTGTCAATCCCAGGAGATCAGCGATTCTAACCAGGCTTTATTACCAACAACCATTCCACAGGCACAGAGAGCACATTTTAGAACAATAGCCTGAGAGTGTGGAGGAATGATTTCACAATAATAATAAACAAAAAAAAATCTTAATTTGTATCCATGCAGCTACTATTGCACAGTGCTGAGTATACGGCATTCCTAATATAGTGAGAGTTAACTCAACCCTGGAAGAGTTCATTCAACCTTGGTGAATCCATTGTGTAATACTTATTCTCTGCATGTTTCTAGGCCTGCATCCAACTACAACTCCATTCTGACGTTTTCACATCTGAAGCCATTCAGGACTGCCTGAAACAGCCCAGTGTGTGTGTGTGTGTATTTCTGACTGACAAGGCTATAAAGTAACCTCAGCTTGGGTAATAATTAAACAACATTCCTGTCTCTCTGCTGGTCCACAACTTCATTTTGTGATTCTTATATTCATACACCCATGATGCAGTTGTGTTAAAACCTAGTTCAAATGGGCTCTCATAGCACCGCACCAAACGCTAGACTCTGGGGTCTTCACAATAACAGCTGCTAAGGCGCTGGGCTTTGAGGAGAATGTAGGATATGTTTATGACTTGATATTAAGTCTATAAATGGTGGAAGGAACTTGGATGTGCTTCACTGCTACTGTTCTCCGTCTGGAAATGGACATAATTAGGAATAAAATGCCATTAATCTATAACAACTAGCCTATTATCTGCCCATCCATCCTTTTCCACTTATCCTACACAGTGTCACAAGGAACCTGAAGCCTATTCCAGGGGACTCAAGGCAGTGGACACCAAGGATGGGGTGCCAACCAATCACAGGGCAGAATCACACACATACACCCATTCACAAACTATGGACAATTTAGAGGTGCCAATCAGCTTAGAATGTATGTGTCTGAACCGGTGGAGGAAACCAGAATACCCGTCGGAACGGGCCTCGATCCCCAGCCCAGGAGGTGCGAGGAAAATTCAGTTCAGGGTTTGTAAATGAATGTGTTAATTCTGTCTGTTTTTCTAAGCTTTAAATGAAATAATGAATGACACAGTAAGCCAGTCATATTAATACAGGAGACAAAGTTACAGCTCTAATCTTTTCCACCGATGTTTTAATCAAAGACAAGAAGAGAAGAGAATAAAGGTGGCGTGAGTGTATTTAAGTGCACCTGTTGGCACAGACTGAATGAACTTTCTGAATAAACTGAAACATCAATGTGCCATTATAGCAAGCTAAACCAGTCCTCGATTGTGTGCGTTATATTAAAGGCCTGTTTAGTGCAGTCAAAGAGACACTGTACACACACACACACACACACAGCTTATTCAAGTCAATACACAGCCTCTTCCGCGGAAAGCTTGTATTTATGTCTGTGTGAGTAGGCGTATTTGAGTCTCAAATCCACTGGTGTGTGCGCTGTGAGGATTGTGCCATGAACATGCCTGCAGCATAAAAACATTGATTCTTCTGATAAGAGCTCTTGAGTCAAAAGCGAAAGAGCAAAACAGGACAGAAGGAATTACAGATATCTGTTTTTAACAACATGCGGGTTGTAAGCACTGTAGCTTTATACCGTCTTTCAGGCGTCAATAAGACTAAAAAATCAATGCACTTAAAAATAAACAACAAAACACAGCTAAACTTTTGGAATAATAACTACAAAAACATATGAGTCTGGTGGCCTGGAAAAAAAAAAATCCCTGGGATAATTTCGGCTTTCCTGAATTTTTATTACATTATTTAGCACAAACATTCTGTCCAATTCAATTTTTAAACAACAAATCAGTTGCATCCAGCTGCAAAAAATAAAACAACTCCAAAATAACTCGAGTCTGGATGAATATCTCTGGCTAACTCAGTGCACTTAAATCTGTCGCTGGAAATAATAAAAGCCTGAAGTCTTCTTCTATCGCCAACTCTGTGTGAGCTACATCCCTCCGGCTCGGCTACGTCGGCTTTCATCTCTGGCATTAAGGGCTCTTAGAGCAGGAGTTTGATGGCTCGTGTGTCTGTTCAGACACATGATAATGAAAGAGAAAGACGTGTAATGCGAACGGAATGGCGCACATACACAAGCTGTTGGAAAAAAATGAGTATACTTAAATCAGGGCCAAATTTTGGGAGATGGACGAGAGAGGACTAGATAAAGATACACACAGACATACACCAGCAACAACAAAAGCAACAACAATGACAAAACATGTCATGTATTCAGCAGACAGTGAAGTTGTGGTCAATTGGCACAATCTACAATTAGGGTCGATGTCACTATCTCTAAAGCATGTGACCTGCTTCTATAATTGTACCTCGGGGATGACAGCATTAAGGACGTTTATTGCGTGTGTGTGTGTGTGTGTGTGTGTGTGTGTGTGTGTGCGCGTAAGCTTTGACACACACCAGTACATCAAAACCTTGGCTATGGTATGCCCTGCTAAGTTTCCCTGTGTGTGCCAGAGTGAGTGTGATTACACACCACAACTCAGTCACTCTTAGCACTGCGACCTGATACTGAAAACACACAAAACACACTCAAGTACAACAAAATAGCCATCATTTGCATAAAACCTTTGAGCTTCGGGCAATTTTGTGTCATTCTTAAATCTTAGAAATGTCACATAACTTTCACTAGCGTCCATCTAGCCATAAATATTGATTAGTGGTTTAAAAAAATATATATTATTTGGCTTGTGTAGGTTCTGGAACTATAATATTTCACTGTAAGTGTGTCTGAGTAGTGACATCGCAATTATGGTGTGACTCAGGAGTCAAAAAGGTAACAGTAGCTTTAGTAAACTATGTAGCTAACAGTATGTTCAATATAAGGACGTCCATACAAGCAGATGTGTTCCTTAACACTGCGTTGGCAATTGGAAAAAAAAAAAGCTCTGCCATCTGTGTTTTCTTTTCTGGGCCAGAACACAGTTTAAAAAAAAAGATAAACGTTTAAATTTTCATAAAAGTGCCAAATCATGTCATGCAAATTTTTTCCTACCCGAACAATCAGGTGGCGAGTTGGAGGGCAAACGAGAAAAACAAACACTGAGAACAAAGTGCTGGTCAAAAAAAGTTGTCTTTTGATTTATAACATGCTGAATAAAACAATAAACAGTTTTGCAATACGAGTAAAAAGAAAAGAACGACTTGTCTTTTAGGGAATTTCACCAGTACATGATTTCCCTCTTTAAACTGTAGCTTCATGGAGCCAAGGCGCACAAGCAGCTCTGATTCCTTTCGATTTTCTGCCTCTAGCTAAAGTCACAGAGAAGAAAAATGTCAGATTTAAACGTCCAGAAAATCTTTAGTACTTGTAACAATAAATAAAATCGGGATAGTTAGCTAGATCAGCTAAGTGGACCGAGTGGAGCGTTGTTATGGTTACACTGTGGATGAATTGCCTGTTATCGTAGCGACCTGTTTTCGATTCCTTTCAAATAAATAAACTGTAAAGAGTTAAATATGATTAAACAGAAGAGTTTTGTTAAAATCTTATTATACTCCCTCACCGGCGCTTTCCTCAGAAGCTCTTTTTCACCTGATTAAAACCCATCAGTCCAAATATTTACTTTATTGGTTATTATTTAATAAATAAAGCCACTACGTATTCCTTCGTATACTGTACTATTATTTAAAACATAAAACTACACGTGTCAGTTGAAATTGTGGCTTAAACCTAAAATCTAAATTTGGCAGTTTGGGAAAACTCTGGGATAATTCAGGTTTTTTTTTCTGAATTTTTATTACATAATTTAGCACAAAAATTCGGTAGATTTTTTAGTTCCAGCTAAAAAAAAAAAAACATGTCTAAAGTACCGGTCGCCACTATTTTGTGTATCTGTCCTGTAGTGTTTTGTATTGTCTGTCTTGCACACATTAGGCTTCACACGATGCACTTTATGTGGCTAGGACATCTTACTTTAAGTCCTTAGCTCTGTGTTTATTTTCACGCAGCTCTGTGCTGTTTTATGTAGCACCATGGTCCTGGAAAAATGTCCATTTCATTACGCATGTTTGTACTGTCAGCTATATATAGTTAAAATGTCAACATATAATGACACACACACACACACACACACACACACACACACACACACACACACATATATATATATATATCACTTGATATATGAGGATCTGTGGCTTGGACCATAGTTGTGAGTTCAAGTCTCAGTGGAGCTGAGATCCCAGAGAGGTTTGATAAAACCAGTCACTAGTCTCCAGTATCACTGTAATGCCCTACCCCGGGCATTACTGACCCAGCAGTCTATCTCTAGCTTTCCTTTTATGTGGGTGAGAAGCAACAATGTGATATGCAAAAGATTGTGTCTAGGCATGAGTCGAGCCTGTAGTGAACACCTACAGTGCAGTGTGTGACTCACCGAGCAGCTGGACTCCTCGAGTCAGGCCGTAGACATCGATGAGTGCCCATAGAGAATCGGTGGTGCGCACGCCACTGAAAAACAGCATGGGACTGGAGCCGTTAACGCTGTAGAAGACGCGGCCTTTCTTGTCCACCCAGAAGGCGACGAGGTTGCCTTCATTGGCTAGCTCCTCAGGCAGTGCCTTGGCCCAGAAACCGTTCTGAGACACCAGGTCTGGGCAGGCGTACTTGGGCAGGCTGTCGGGGTTGATGCGTGATGGGTCTTTGGAGGTGAAGCCCAGACGCAGAGCACCGCTCCAGCAACACTGCTTCTTCGTGATCTGTACAACATTAAAACGTAGAGTTCGATTTTGAAAGAACACGCGGTTAGGGATTTCATGAGGTGAAATTTCATATGGCAGGAAGCTCCATAGCTCCAAGTCTAAATAATACATTTTTATAGGTTAGAGAACAAAACTGAACATAAAGGTTATTAGCTGAGGCCAATGTTCTTTCATAGTCTCAAAGCAAAAGCCGTGTACCTCCATTATGCCTAGTTAATTTTCGACTGTTTTGAGAGGCACCGATCTATATTTTATATATATATATATATATATATATATATATATATATATATATATATAAATGTTATAAGATTACGTTAGTGTCTTTGCATGATTTTATGTTTGAGGTTGGTGTGAACCAGTCAGGTCTTTCAGGGAACTGTAGCTAACCAATAAACAGATGAAATCTCAGTCTCGGCTGTTTGGATTGCTGCTAAACATTAAAACAAAATGCTGTATTGAACCTACCTCTTTTTTTTGCTGTTAACTGTGGTATTGTATTTACATCCACAGCATTTTTGGACTGCATTGTATTCATTACAATAACTGTGTACTGGTCAGTGCTGCGCTGTCCTTTTTTATTATACTATTATACTGTATTGTCTTGCACTGTTTGCACACACGCATTTTATATATTGCTGTGTAACGTACGTAGTTCTGTGTTTTATGTAGCACCAGGGTCATGGAGGAACGTTGTTTCATTTAACTGTGTACTGCAGTATAAACCTTTCTGAAGTTTATTGACTTGACATGAACATTTTTTTTTTTTTTAATTCAAAAAATTAATTATCGAAAGACTTTTTACTTACTGTTAATTATTCGAAAACTGTTTATTCTCTGCTTAAGTTTATTTATAGCCGTAAAATGACCGTTTCGGATCGCTGTGCCCAAAGATTTAAATGTAGCTTGCTATAGCGCATCCTTTCGTTGAGTTCAGTAGACTCAAATAGCTAACATAAGGGCCATAATAGATCAAAAGTATAAGGGATCTCTCAGAGATGTGGATATACGCACCAGTCTGTCAGTCACTAGCTGTAATTCGACACAAGCTGCATTAATGTTTTTGGATAAAGCATTCCTTTAAAGGGAATTCTAAAAGCGAGTTTGGGGGCCTGGTGTAAGGGAGAAGTATGCTGTGTTTGGAGTAGAAGGGGTCTGTTTTATTTGACTTACAGTAACCACTGCCTTGACTGAGGGGATAAATACTACAAACATGTCAAGAACATGGTGACTTACGCCACAGTGACCTGGGCTTTTGGAGAATCTCTGCATTTTAAACTGCAGCAGTGTGTCTAATTCTGTGTGTGTGTGTGTGTTTTTTGCTATGGTAGAGAATGAATTGTATGTGATTCAGGTGGTGAGGAGGTTCATGTCTGTGTTTGAGAATTAACTGGTTGAGCCGGATTAAGTGTCAGACTAACGGTTTTGGCACAGGCTCCAGTGTTTATCTCTCTCTTTCTCTCTCTCTCTCTCTCTCTCTCTCTCCCCCCCCAACACTGTCCTTTAGCGTTACGCCAGAGGTCATCAGATGGTTGATTGTCGTTTGGATGCAGACCCTGAAAGACCCTGAATTGAATACTTAAATAAACACTGCCAGTGTACGAACAAACACAGCCTTTCATCGACTCGTCATCTTATTTACTCACTCGCATCTGATGAGTTTATTTTTTTTAAGCTAACGAAGAACTCTGATGTTTACAAGCGTATAGACAAAATATGATGTGTTTATTCTTCCTGTGTCTTATCTGTCCAGACTCTGTGGCACTAGTCAAAAGTGACCTATGAAAAATATGAAAAAAAAAAAGAAACACTTTGATCTGTTGTATTTGTAGCGACACATAATTAGCCATTTTCACCATGCAGGCATGTTAGTTAATTATCTGAACCTTTGTGAGGAAGAAATTCGCTTGGCCTGCACGAATGTAGTTGTAGATGTAGACTCACTATATGCTGGTAAGACATGAACCACAGAGGGTAAAAGCATGGTTATCGTTTTATTTATTCTGATAAATAACTCATTTGTGTGATCTAGATTAAAGTTTCTTTTTGCTGATATACAGAGAATATGCAAGGACTCTTCGATATTGCGGTGTACCTCAGGGGTGTATTTATACGCCAAACCACTGTACTTTTATGTAAATTTGGTTTGCCATTTTTTTATTTATTTAATTGTACTTTATTCTTGCTGTTACTTATAACACCAACAGGAGCAGTGCAATTTCTATTCCATTCTATTCTATTTTATTTCCTAGGGTACTCAGGACAAGCATAAACATAGTGTTTGCCTACAACATAGAGCTAGACATAAGATATAACATAAAGGTACTGTAGATCCTATATACAGTATGTCTATTATATCACCATTTAATATTTGCAAGTCAGAATATGTTTAACACTCTTCTCAGAGCTGTATTGAGACCTCATGATCACCTCTTCTGCTCAACGTCTGTTGTGGTGCACGCTGGTGTTATCTCTCTATTGTCAACGAGTTTAATAGTTAAAGTTTTGGTACGCTTTGTTTGGCTTGATGGGGTCATAGCGACTGCACACAGGTTTAACTGAGCTAACAAGTTTTTCCTGAGTTCTCACCTTGAGGCGGACCTGTTCGTACAGGGCGATTGGTCTGTTGCTGAAGGTGATAGCGTTGCAAAAGCTGGCCTGTCTTTTGACCGTCCTCTGAGCCACGTCCATGACGATCTGTGAGCCCTTGGCACTGGGGTGGAAGAGCAGCGGGCTGACTGAAATGCCCATACACGGCTGTAGGGGCGAACAGCGCTTTGGCTTTTGGTGGCATCGGTGAGTGGATGGAGGGAACGGGCCACCTAGGGAATCTGACAAAGCAACAATGAGAGAAACAATGAAAGATGAGAGAGTGAGTTTTACTGCATGTAGATATCAGATTTTGCATACACTTTCAAATAAAAAGAGGGACAGGCACATTTTTGCTATCTGATACACAAATAATATAAATGTCCCTTTAAATGAGCTTGAAAGGCACACTGCCTTCACTTTGCCACATTAGATATACTCTACAGGATCCCAAAGTGATTTACCTTTACATTTATTCTGATAAACATGCATTCTTTTAACATGGAACGTGTCAATGTGACAAATTGCTTTGGCAGTTTTATAGAAAAAGCAGGCGCGCAAATGAGTACAAGAGAAAGGCAATAATATAACTGGAAAACACTGTGGGCTTGTATTTGTATTCTAATCTGTCGGTATGACTTTTTATCATAGTCTCTCTAGATGGAAGGCATCTGTCATGCCAGGTTTACTAAAATCATAAAATCTCAATATAGATTCCACAAAAACAGGCTTTTATATTCAGAAAAAGGAACAGCTTTCAATATTCATTTTTGTAAACATCCTTCAATTTGAAAAGCGCTCGAGTGTAAGAGAAAGCTATTCATTTTCATCAGCTTTTGAAGTAAGAGTACAAACCGCACCAGTGGGCGCTTTTTTTTCCATTTCTCACATTCTGTCCTTGTATTAGAACAGAATCTGCATCTCTGCTCTTTCCTTCTGATTCATCATGGTGTCTTGTTGACATTATCGCTGCGCTCCACTGGGTTTCTGCAGGCTCTCCTGTTATGGGATCTGTAACCGTTTGGTTGCTATGATAGTACTTCCTGGTCACCGCTGATAACGTGACCCTGTCCCCAGACGACAGGCTGTCAGGTCAATAAACGTGGATCCTCTTTTGTCTCTTGACCGGCAGCATGTGAGCGCAGATGTTCTGTTTAAACATTACACAGACATCTGTTTGTCTGAGAGTTCATATCTTTTGTACTGAATATGTGCGATCAGTGGGTGTTGATTCAACTATTGGAGCCCATGTAAAAGGGCGCTTGTCTACGGCTGACTCGGAAGTGGTGAACGAGTGAGGTGTGAGTCGATGCAGGAGTGCTCGGGTGTGTAATTATGGTGTGTCTTTTTGAGGACGATCGCTGCGGTCAGAACAGGATGAAATGAATGCATTAGCAAGCATGAGAGCCGCAGCTGTCGGGGAGAAAATAGAGGTTAAGTGGGAGCTCATGTTCCTTAGCAACTCGTAACCGACTACAACACACCCTATTCAGCAGAGCTGAGACTGCTGGTGCTGATTTCCTTACAAACGTTATTGCTTATGACTTGAAGGGGAAAATGGTTTCTTTTTAAAAAAAAAAATCTGTCTAATGAAGAGGTGGAATGTGAAACGGATTTTGGTCTCAATATTACTGCCAGTTAAGCTAAAACAATAAAGTGTCATTGATGAAGTATCCATTATATTATATGTCTCTATAAAACTGTAAATTAAATGTTTTTTTGTGTGTGTGTGTGTGTGTGTGTGTGTGTATAAAGTTAAATAATACTTTTAAAGGCGTTACGAGGGGAAAGAAAATGAGAGCGGCTTTAATTTTCAGCCATATTCCAACTGGATTAATTATTACTCGCTTTAATTTTATTCTCATCTGAATTCATCTTGTCAGTAATTCTTTATGGACTGTGCATTCACATAGCTGGGGAGATGAATCCTTCTATAAAAAGCAGTAGACACACCTTCAGGTAATGTACACTTTATTAGGCTACTTTATTAGGTACACCATAACAGCTGCATATTTATGCGCTGGTCCAATCAGCCAATCATGTGGTTGCTTTACACCAAATGATCAGCATGAGTAAAGATGGAATCTCAGTGACTTTGCGTGTGGCATGGTTGCTGGTGTTAAATGGCACTGGAGTATTTCCGAAACTGCAGAGCTCCTGGGATTGTCATGGACAACAAAGTTTGGTTGCAAAAACAACCAAAAAAAAAATCCAGTGAGTGGAAGTAGTGTTGGCAGAAACAAGGTCAGAGGAGGATTACCAGGGTGGTGTGAACTGACATGAAGGCTACAGTAACCCCTATATCCACTCCTTACATTCACGCTGTGCCCTTACATTGGGCACAGACTCACCAACATTGCGTATTGTCTGATGCTGGGCACAGACTCACCAACATTGCGTATTGTCTGATGCTGGGCACAGACTCACCAACATTGCCTATTTTCTAATGCTGGGCACAGACTCACCAGCATTACCTAACGTCTGATGCTGGGCACAGACTCACCAGCATTACCTAACGTCTGATGTTGGGCAAAGACTCACCAACATTACCTAACGTCTGATGCTGGGCACAAACTCACCAACATTATCTAACGTCTGATGCTGGGCACAGACTCACCAGCATTGCCCTTTTTCTGATGCTGGGCACAGACTCACCAACATTACCTAACATCTGATGCTGGGCACAGACTCACCAACATTATCTAACGTCTGATGCTGGGCACAGACTCACCAGCATTGCCTATTTTCTGATGCTGGGCACAGACTCACCAACATTACCTAACGTCTGATGCTGGGCACAGACTCACCAACATTATCTAACGTCTGATGCTGGGCACAGACTCACCAACATTATCTAACGCCTGATGCTGGGCACAGACTCACCAGCATTACCTAATGTCTTATTAATCAACATGGTAAAAATTCTAATATATCTATTAAGAAAAGAGGTTTTATGCTCTTGCTTGAGCTTAAAAGCTCTTTTCTGTTGTCTGCCACAGAAGCCAGTTATTATCTGAGATTTAAACAACAAGTTTTATCATTTAAAAATGATCTTGTCTGAAGTGCGACATATAAGTAACCGTGATCCATGCATAGGTATCTTACACACCATTCTAACCCTGTATCCTACTTATAATCATGATTAACTTATACTTACGTCTTATAACCTTTAATAGAATAAAGAAATTAGCATGCATTGCATTTGCAATATCATTTTGGACTCAATCATTATAGATGCTATCCAGCAATATTACATAACAGGCAAATGTCCAGCTTCTTATCCCTTCTCACGATCCCTAATCCCTTACAAAATCATCCCATCTAAAACAGTACTGTATCCGGGTTACATTTCTGGCCTGGTGTATAAATGACAAGTGCGCCAATACTTAAGTTAAACTGCAACGTGATCTCAAAGCCGTTCCCAGATTTGGATAAGCAGGGCTGCATGCTGATGATTACAAAAGCTGAGGTGGGAGTCGATCTAAAGCACTCCACCTGCTTGACCTTTTCTCCTTTCAGCTGTGAACTTTCTGCTCTCTGGTCCCCACCACAGCAGGTCTTCAGATGTTGAGATGTTCGATTCCGGAAGGCTCTACTCGGGCGAGGTTTTGTGTGTGCGTACACACGGGCGTTTTCTGTGTCCAGGAGTCAAGTAGCTTTGTAACTATGCTGAATTTTGATTCAAGATGGTGTTGAGATACTGGCTGGATTGGTGGCCATGTATTGACCATGTGTCCCACCCCCTCTATAGCTTACAATCTTCAATCAATACTTATTAAGAGAAGCTTCCGCAGCATGGAGCAAAACATGACGTCTTAGTGTTATGTGCTTTCACATTGTAAAACCACACTTAACAATAATGAGTAAAAAAAAAAAAAGTCTGTTTGATCCAATCACCTCTCATTCCATTCATTATAAATAATCAGCAACTATATATATAAATTGCCCGACCAATCGCATTGCAGTTCCTGCTTACTGTACTGTACAATGTTAAATAAAAGATCATTCATGTTTTTTGTTAGGCTGCTAGAATTGATCAGTCTTATTCTCATTGTGCTTCTGTTTGTTCTAACATACGTATTTTTTTTTTCTGTTTAAAGCTCTGAACCATGTCCTGTCATTAATTTGCTACCCAGTTGTGTTCTTCTGTACGGTGATTAGTTTTTCTCTGTAAACCCTGTCGTCTTTATCATCTATAAAATTATAGATTTTATTCTTTGTTGACTTACCTGTCTGTATTTTGACCTATACTATGCAGCCTATGCCAAGTTAGCACACTTGCTATCTATCTATCTATCTATCTATCTATCTATCTATCTATCTATCTATCTATCTATCTATCTATCTATCTATCTATCTATCTATCCCTCTGTCCCCTCTGTCTGTCTGTCTGTCCCCTCTGTCTGTCCCTCTGTCTGTCTGTCTGTCCCCTCTGTCTGTCTGTCTGTCTGTCCTTACTTAGAGTTCAAAGCATTTATGATCTACATTTAAATAGTGGAGCAGAATGATACACACACTGCAGGTTCACATGAACAGACTGTACAGCATACATGCAAAATATAGAGTATGCTCCCTATATAGCAGATATGACATGCCTTATCATTGCTTCCAGTCATAAAGCATGCCACTGACTGTTAGAGTCAGTGTAGACGCACGTACACACACACACACACACACGCACGCGCTCTCACTGCTTTCCGAGAGCTGTATCACGGTGCTGCTATTTCTATGGAAACCCGTTATTTCACCAAATAACTTGCGCGCAGCAGAAAGCTCTTACATAAGGATGCACAGATGAGCCTGTGGTACATTGTGATCATACACTCTCCAACAGACGAACATTTCTCAACACCACCCCACTCCACCAGCTCTCTCTCTTTCTCTTTCTCTCTCTCTCTCTCTCTCTCTCTCTCTCCGTCTAGTTTGCTATAATTCCTGAATTAGGAAGAATGAACAAATTACAATTACATTTTGTTTTTGCAATGAAGTTTAATAAACTACTCTAGGGGTCTTGGTATCTGGTCAGAGCCAATCCACAATCATGGGAAACATGGACTTCACCTAATCAAATAAACGTGTGCAATTAGTGCATAATTACTGGGTAATTAGCTTCCTAACATCAAGTGCCAACATACAGGCTACTCATTAACTACGGATGAGCAGGACTGGAGCTGGAAGACGAAGCATTATCTCCAAAATCTGATAACATTCTCCAGATGATTTTTCTCAATAAAAAAGATAGTATTTGCTTTTTTTTTTTAAATCACAACAGCAGATTCTAAATATTCAAAGAAAAAAAAACTCCAAGGCTCCTGTTTGGCTTGTCAACAAACCCATGAATATCAGATATCATAGAGATGTTCTACAAGTAGGTCGGTTCCAAAAGCAGTGACAATGCAGCCACCATTAGAGAGAACAAAGCAGCACGATTTCCTCTTTATTTCACGTGACCGGTGAGCAGAGATGTTGTAGCTCACGACTGCGAGTGTTCTACAAAAGGAAAAAGGGAGAAACGAGGTCCGAAACCTAAGCTGTGAGAGAACTTTAAAACAAAACAACTGCCGGCTCCTTGCGAAAAGCAACAAATTTGTCAAGACTGGCTAAATCTAAATATTTTTATATTATGCATGGAATAATAAATAATAAATTCCCTATTACTAAACAATGACAACATGAAATAAATATATGAGTCATGGCTACACTCGCTGTCTCCCGCTTTACGCACCAATACTGATATTTGAAGCTTCAACTACTTCTACTTCAATTATAGACATAAAAGAGAAATAAGCGAGATGTGAAAAACGTGGAAATGTTTACTAGAATGTGTATTTTATTATACTACAACCGTGACTATGATCTCACATCTAAGTCAGAAATTTGTTAGTCGTATTTAACTGTTTGGCTTAAACAGTTAAGGCTCTAGGCCCGTATTCATAAAGATTCTAAGAATCGTCTCACTGAGCTCTTAATTTAGCTTAAAAATGTAAAGAAACTTAAAATCTTAGCTTAATCTCAGGCGCAAAGAAAATACAAACGATTTTATCTTAGTGTGGAGGCGGGGCTTAACCCTGTTACTACTGTAGGTATGACACATTCTTTTGAAAACTGTGATTGGTTATCTAATAAAAAAATGATGTAGCGCTTTTATCTGGCCTATAATAAGCCTTTTCTTTGTCTCTATGTTAAGATATTTGAGGCTATATTGTGATTACGTTCGTGAGTGATCGTATTACAGATGCGCTAACATCTGTATGTTCAAATGTGATCTAAATGTGAACATTTCCGACATAGAAATCCTAGTTTTATCTTTACTAAGATCTCTTTACTTTTAAGGTGAAATGCCTAGAATTTTCTTAGAATTTTGTCACTAGAAACAATGAGAATTTTTATGAATACGGGCCGTGGTTTGTTGATCAGATGTTTGGGGTTCAAGCCTCAGTGCTGCCACCGCTGGGCCATTAACACTCTCTGCTCATGGGTCACTGTATCATGGCTGACCGTGTGCTCTGACACCGACTTCAATCGTTTCACTGTGCTGTGACGTTCATGTGACAAATAAATAAAAGCTTTTTCATGCATGTTGTGTTATGTGTAAGCACACGAGGCAAACACAAAACATACAACATGCTGATATTGTCGCTGTAAACTGGTTTCCAAAACAGAAGATAGGAAAGTTTAAGCCCGGCACAAGGATCTGTTGGAGTTGCAGAAACGCCTTAAACTAAATTTACAAGCCAAATGTGTAAAACGTGTGGTGAAGGAGAAATGCATTTAAAGTGCAGGTTCCAAATAAAATAAACTGCTTTGTTGCCGTGTTCTCGTAATACCGGGCTCAAGCGTCTGTAGTGGTGTCTCAAATACAGCATCTTACAGGAACTGGCATAAAAACATCTCATAATAACTGTCAAATAGATGATATGCAAATAACCTCTACTAATAGTTCTGTCAGTTGGCTATGCAAATATTGATATAATACATTCGATTTGCTTACTTAGTATAATGTATGAGGTGTGTGAAGGTCTGTTAGCATTACACACAATGACCATTTTAAAACACTAACAGACAAGAAAGGTTCAGGAGTCAGTGCATTCACTGTTCTTGAATAATCAGGGATTATTCAAGAACAGCATTTAACTGTACAACTACAATTTAACTAACATTTAACACGAGGCACAAATAAAAGCATAGGTAGATTTATTTATGTTCATATATCTTTTTAGTGTAAATATCCTTCAGCTGTATTCGCTCACACTGACGCACACTCTAGCACGTGATGTGTTTCTATAGTTTGCTAAGGTGTGGTTTGTGTAGATCCTCCTTGTGCTGCCACAGCTCTGACTCATCACGTTATAGACTCCACAAGACCTCTGAAGGTGTTCTGTGGTATCTGGCACCAAGATTTTACCAGCAGATCCTTTAAGTACTGTATGTTAAGAGGTAAAGCAGCCATGGATCAGACATGTCTGTCCAGCACATCCCACACATGCCTGATTGGATTGAGATCTGGGGAATTTGGAGGCAACACCTTGAACTCTGTCATGTTCCTCAAAATGTTCCTGAACATTTTTTTTTCAATGTGAGAGGAAGCATTACCCTCCTGAAAGAAGCCAGTGCCATTAAGAAATACTGTTGCCGTGAAGGGGTGTACCTGGTCTGCAGCAGGTAGGTAGGTAGAACTTGTCAAAATAACATCCATAGATGTCAGGGTACAAGGTTCCATTCCAGCAGATCATTGTCCAGAGTATCACACTGCCTCCACTGGCTTGCCTTCATCCCATAGTGCATCCTGGTGCCATCTAGTAAGGGGTATGATGCACATGCACCTGGTCATCCACATGATGTAAAAGAAACCATGATTTATCAGACCTTGCCACCTTCTTCCATTCTGAATCGTCCAGTTCTAATGCTCAAGTTCCCATTGTAGATGCTTTTGGCACCCGGCAGGGTGACGTCAACATGGACACTTTCCCTGTCTGCAGCTACGCAGCCCCACATACACAATAATCTCTGATACCCTGTGTGTTATGACATAATAGCCAGCATTAATTTTCACCAGTTCCGGCTACAGTAACTCTTCTGTGAGATCAGACCATACAGGCTTTTGCTCACAACGCATCAATGAGCCTCGGATGCCCATGACCTTCTCGCTGGTTCACTGGTTGTTCTTTATGGAGCACTTTTGTTTGGTACTAGCACATTGCATATTGCGGAAACTAAACAATATCTACCATTTTGGAGACATTTTGACCCAGTCGTCTAGCCATCGCGATCTGGCACTTGTCAAAGCCGCTAAGATCCTTACGCATGCCCATTAATCCTGCTTCCAACACGTCAACCTTGAGAACTGACTGTTTAATTGCCTTGACAGGTGCCACTGTAACAAGGTAATCAATTTGACTGTATCGTTTACTTCACCCATCAATGGTTTAAATGGTGTGACTGATCGGTGTATTTTAACATGTACAGAGAATCTTCCAGTGCAACTCAGTCCAGACGTCACAGTCCAACTCGCCAGATTTCAGCTTGTTTAGGTAGATAGACTAATATCTATTTGATATCTAATATCTAAGGGAGAAAATGGGGATATTGTGAAGTAAGTTTAACAGAGGTGGGAGTAAGTCACACATGTGCAAGTCACAAGTAAGTCTCAAGTCATGAAGGTCAAGTCAAAGTCAAGTCGAGTCTTTTTTATTTAATATTTGTCAAGCAAGTCTCAAGTCTCAAATTTGCGACTTAAGTCTGACTTAAGTCTGACTCTTAAGTCTGACTCGAGTCAAGTCATATGACTCCAGTCATATGACTCGAGTCCCCCCATCTCTGAAGTTTAATAAATTAGAGGTGTCTTCAGAAACTAATCAAACCTTACATGTACACACACACACACACACACACACACACACACACACAAAACCGTGTGCTTTCTGACTGTTGCACACGCCCCAAACTTTACAGCTTGTTTTTGTACTGCTGACAGGTGCCAACTTGGCTTGGGTGTGGGCTTGTAATAAAAAAAAACTGTAATGCTGCACAGTTAATGAAAACGGTACACCTGTTTCCAAATAAACCGTAAACTGCAAACTCCTGAGCTTGTTTACCATAAAAACTGAGTCTGATGTTCCGTAATCAGTATCAGTAAGAATAACTGTTTCGTAAACGGTCCGCTGGAGAAATAATTGTTCAGATCAGATGTTGGATTACTGTCTCTTGAGTTCTAGAACAGCTAGAGCAGGATTTCAGCACACAGAGCTGTTATGAGGTCAGCTTTACAAAAGAGCATCGTGGGTAAAATGGCAACAAATGGTGGGAAAGTGATGCTTGGTGCATTGTCCGTTAGTCAGTACGCACTGTAAATGGAAGTTTGTGTACACGGGTCTGGATTTGGACAGCCTCGTATTTATCAAACGTGGACGAGAGACAGGCGTGCGTAAATAATTTGGATGTTCTTGCCATGCAAAAATGAACAAGGTATACAATATGAGCTGTCAAGATGTCAACTGCACTGCATTAAACCCTGTCAGAAAAGCCTCCCCAAGATTAATTAAATACAATAAGCTGGTGAATTCAGACAGTGTTGATTGATGAATTTTAGATAACAGCTCAGCACAGGGATGACACATAAACGGAAATAAAAAATGTGTTTAATGTTATATTGTATTTGAGACGAGATGCGGTTAGCATTTTGGAAGGAGTCTTTATTGTCAGTATTTTAACAGTCAGAACGTTACACTTTTCAATATGGGACAAACTTCACAAAGTTGCGTTTCTCTGAGGAGAAGCTTCAGAAAGAGAGAGAGAGAAAGAGAAAGAGAGAGAGAGAGAGAGAGAGAGAGAGAGAGAAGAGCCTGGTAATAACAGCGATACCAGAAATTCAATTATCGACATTCTGTGTCATTCTGTTAACGATCTCTTTCACCACTATAAGAATTCAATAGAAACTCTTGTTGCTGATCACTCAGTAAGTTATCAAGAACACCAGAGTCATGACAGAGTCTTTCACTGTAGATGATTTGTTGTCCTAGTATCCTGTTGTCATATACACGTTTGTGTTGCTAGACAGAAGGCTTGAATGAGTCCTCACAATGGACTCAAGAAAGGAGAGAGGCAGCAAGCTTGGTTACTAAGCACCGGTGCCACCTGATCCACACGCATATGTTTCCGTCACGCCATGCTAACAGACCCAAGGTTGTCGCAATCGGGGACTATTGGAAGTGTCTCTGCTGGAGATGAGACTCAGAACTGTTCCAATAGAACCAAACATCCTTATGCTTCCATCTAAATTGCAGTGTTTAAAATTTTGAAGAGGAATCTTATGAAATATATGTGTAAACATTATAGGGTACCTCTCAGGGTCTGGTACCTCTCAGGTTTTCTCTTAATGTTGTCTCTAGGTCAATTATCTTGCTTTTTATGGATAAATTCGCAAATTTATTTCTATATGCATGCTTTGTGACGATGTCCGTACATATAAAACTGAGCTGAATATATTGTGTATCCATTAAATCAGAGGTTCTCAAGCTTTTTTTTTGCATGAACTTACTTAAAATAAACTCAATGGTCCCACCCTGATTGTCCAACTATTCAAATATTGTGCTCATTGTTTACCAAAAAAAGGACATTATTCTATGTACAATAATATTAATAATATTCTGTTTATTAATTTGAGCCCTAGTGTATTTTATTTGTGTATTATTCATGTTTTATTCATGATTCAACTGTTTTGATTCCAATAACCAGTCAAAGAGTTAAAGAGACGTTCATGCACTGCTATCGCACAAGGAGCGGTTTGACTCGTGTAAACACTCGGACACTCCTCTTGGAGCGCCTCACGCATGGACAGACGGACGGACGGACTCTCTCGCTCACAAAGCTGAAAAGTAGGAGTGACCGTGCCTTTCCGATAGCTGCTCCTAGACTGTGGAATGCGTTGCCTGTCAGCATTAGATTCTCTCCTTCCATATCGGTTTTTAAAGTTAGGTTAAAAACATTTTGAACCTTTTTGAATCAGCATATGGTCCAGGATGAAATATATTGTACTGTATTGTGTGTTTGTGTTTTCCATGTTTTTTTTTTATCTATTATTGATATTTTCTTGTTTTTTTCTTTTTGCATTTATGTAAAGCACACTGGTCAACTGGTGTTGTGTGTAGTTGTGCTATAGAAATAAAACTGACATTGACAAATTGACTCACTCACTCATCTATCTATCTAAAAAATAGATAATTAGATAAAACTACTAATTCTTATAGAACTGAACGTCCACATTCATGTTCTTCATTTCGGCTGCTCCTAGTTCAGGGTCGCTACAGCGGACCACATGGTCCGCATATTAGATCTGGTGCAGGTTTTACACCAGATACTGTTCCTGTTGCAACTCTCCCATTTCATCCGGGCTTGCGACTGGCACTGAGCTTTAACCCTTCGGTGGCTGGGTTAGCTCCCTGAGTGGGAATTGAACCCGGGCCATGGCAATGAGAGTGCAGGATCCTGCCTGCGGACCACCAGGAGGCCCAACCACCAATGGGAAGTGTGACTTGAAAAATCAAATGGACACCCCAAAACATACCTCGTACTATAACTACTCAAAATATATATATATATATATATATATATATATATATATATATATATATATATATATATATATATATATATATATATATATATATATATATATATATATAATCACTTATGGATAATGGAAGGTTATAATTTCAACTAATGTACAAAATCAAAATCAAATTTTGAATAAAATCAAAACTAATCAATCAATCAATCAATCAATCAATCATATGAAGGCGGTTCATGGAGGCGGTGCCTCAACCCCCCTTCAAGAACCACTGTTTTCAATAATAAAAATTAAAGCAAAAACTCCTCTAATTACAACTGCATAGAACTGGTTGTTTCGACTTGAACGACAGCTTATTGTGAATGTAAACAGGAAGATGACAGATTTAAGATATTAAGGAGGAGACGTTCATGCACTGCTATTGTTCAGCTGTGTGGCTGGTGTTTACTGAATAAACAGTACATCTAGGAGTGCAGCTATTGCAGAAGGTGAATAAAGTCTTTAAATCTGTACATTGCACACTTGACTTCTCCTGCTGAATCAGTAATCATCAATAACCTGAATGACACCAAATTCTAAACTCAGCTTTACTGTTCTCTCTTTTATCTGCTTGCGCTTACAGAGGATTTACCACAAGGCTACTTTTTACTTCACAAAGACGTCTCGAGTGACTGCCATTATTCTGCTGCTGCCCTTCTGATAAAAGCTGCTTCTTTCATAGCTTTAAAAGTACTTGACTAGTATTGAACATGATGTACTGTGCTAAATAAATGTAGAAAAGAAAGGTTTGTGTATACACACAGTGTGTGCGGTAAAAACGTGTACCGCTGTTTTTTATTTATTTATTTTTATTCTGAACCAGATGTGAAAGAATAGACCTACTTCTAATATAGACTTAATTTAAAAAAAAAAAAGAAAATAATAGGCCAAATGTTATACAGATAAATGATTTTCAATCTATTTTTAATCTATTTTTCACCCGATCATATAGCTTACTATATGTGGGACTCTTTTTAAGTTCTGCTATGAATCCCCAAAGACTCGCTTCCTTAGGACTTGCCTTAAACCACGCTACAGATTCATTTGTTTCTCCAGGTAGGGGTCATGGACTTGTAAACCCTTTGGCTGCTGAACTAATCAAGTCACAGTGACTTTATCAGACATTGAAGCTATCAAACGTACAGATGGACGTGGCGTCGCAGACCTGCAGACCTGAACTAAACAAAACAAATATCCGCTCTTGTCTTAGCACATGCCTTTCCTTGCAGTGGCTCTTTCTTTCACATTGTAACATCGGCGTGATAAATCAGGACGGTGTTAGGGATTTTATGAACGAAATGATTAATAAAAAAAAATGTAAGGAAAAGGGATGATCGGCAAATGTGAACCTGTGCTTATGGTCTTGTTTATTTATACACACACAAATTAATCAAATTAAAATGAATACAACTCTAAATGAATGTGTTTCAGATGATAAAGTGAAACTGTGATCGTTTTTGACTAAGTGATTGTACTATGACGATACAGTCGGCGATACACAAGCATCCTCGGCCTTTTATTAGGCGTCGTGGCTCCCATTTTCTAGCATAATGACATTCAGCTAATCAATATTTCATTAAAAAGGCACGATCACATGATAGACAAAGGTCGATACCTCAATACGGCCTTTCAGAGACCTTCTCGTCTTATCAGCCAAAATTCTCTGTGAGAAACTGAACACACGCAATCAGACACACACACACAGACACACACACACACACACACACACAGCAAGCCATTTAACCTACAGTTATGCTCTAGCTTGTATATCCAACAAGAGTGTAATAAAATCATCTCCAGATCTCTTCTGAGCCTGACACACACAACAAAATAGCTGCAAAACAATCAGTTGTAATTAAATGACTGATCATCCTTTGGGTGTTGACCTTGGAGCGAAGCCTAAAAAGAAGATGCCTCTGTGTATCCTGGACTGCACCCAGATACTCCGAATCCTAAACCGTAGTGAGACAGTAAATCTGAGCTGACATCAGAGGAAAGGAGAAGTTTTCATCAACACCGAGAGCCTGGCTTATTGCACACAGGCCATATTTGCCTAATTGGATATACGACAATGTCTAAATTAGGACGAATGATGGTGTACTTTGTGTACGGGATTTAACCTGAGGCCAGACAGCTGCACAGAGACATACAAACAAAGCGTGAGTGTGTTGCTGCGTGTTTGTGTCTGTGTGTGTGTGTGTGTCTGTGTGTGTGTGTGTGTGTGTGTGAGAAAGAGAGTGACTCAAAGAGCACATAATAAGCTCCGTATAAAGCACATAATAAGCTTTATACGTAAAAATAATAGAAAGTGCTGCAAAATGATTCTGTAAACATTATTACATCTTAAAATGATAAACCCTATGAAACAGTTTACAGGGCACAGATTTTACACTCTATTGACTCAATCTGCATCACTCAGGCCTTCAGTGGTTGTCAAAAATTGTTTCATTTAAAGATTACTTTTGGTTTCCTAAATAGGGAAAAATACCATCAACACACATGCACACACTTGCAAACCCATAAGTAAGGACAAGCTCTATTTCTGCATTTGAAAATACATTCATTGCAACAGCATAAAGGCTGTAAGGTTACTGTAGTTCATAGTGTTTTGATTATTATCAGACTTCTTTACATTCGCTTCATTTCGGTGTTTTCCACCGGACATTTTTATAAATATTCCCAAAGGTTTTCATTGCCGCTTTATACACACTATATCTTCCAGGCCAGAATAAGGTGTCTCTGAATGTAAGGACAGAGCTTCAGATTGTTTTTAATCAATCCACGTGCATTACAACACTCAGTTCTATTACAGATCTAGTACCAAATCAATATACATGGAGTCCATATACATATTGAGTGCATAGTGTATGCACACCTGAGAGCATACACTTCTTGTACTGAGCTCTAGTACTGAATCTAGTACTGAATTTCTACTACAGCGTGCACGTTGTTCCAGTGGACTGAGTACAAATAGTCTAGTACTGTGTCCATACCTTCTAGTATCAAGCTGTAGTACAGATTACATATAAGTGTTGAACGGAGTACATATAGTTCATATAGTACAGAGAGAGCCTACAGTATAGTTCCAGTATACACTGAATACAGCTGAAGTACGCTGACAGCACACAGTTCTAGTTTACTGAATGTGTACTAGATATAAAGTACACAGATATATTATACTGATTGCATAGAATTCTAATGATCTCGGCTGCTTTTGCATCTTTACAGAAGGCCTTTTTACAGCTGAAATCTACGATACTATAATAATGTCTCAGAAAGGTTCCGTATGTCTCAAGTGTGAAAACTTGAGTGTTTCGTTAATTCCTGTTAAATGAGAAATAAAGACTCGATGCTCCCACACCATCTCTCTCTCTGTCTCTCTCTCTGTCTCTCTGTCTGTCTCTCTGTCTGTCTCTCTCTCTCCTTCTGTCTCTCTCTCTCTCTCTCTCTCTCTTGCTGTCTCTCCCTCTCTCTCTGTCTCTCTCTCTCTACCCCATGTCTGTCTGTCTGTCTCTCTCTCACTCTCTGCCTCTCTCTCTCTGTCTCTGTCTATCTCTCTCTCCTTCTCTGTCTGTCTGTCTCTCTCTCTTGCAGTCTCTCCCTCTCTCTCTGTCTCTCTCTCTAACCCTATGTCTGTCTGTCTGTCTGTCTCTCTCTTTCTGTCTCTTTGTCTGTCTGTCTCTCTCTCTCTCTCTCTCTCAGTCTCTCCCTCTCTCTCTCGCTGTCTCTCCCTCTCTCTCTCTCTAACCCTATGTCTGTCTGTCTGTCTCTCTCTCACTCTCTCTCTGTCTGTCTCTCTCTCTCTCTCTCGCTGTCTCTCCCTCTCTCTCTCGCTGTCTCTCCCTCTCTCTCGCTGTCTCTCCCTCTCTACCCCTATGTCTGTCTGTCTGTCTCTCTCTCACTCTCTCTCCTTCTCTGTCTCTCTCGCTCTCCCTCTCTCTGCCCCCCTCCTCCCCATCTCTCTCTCTCTCTCTCTCCCCCTCTCTCAGTTGTAATGTAAGGTGATATAAGAGCTAACATGATGACATTACAGGACATAACAGGACAATACCATACAGTATGTGTCTAAAGCAGGAACAAAGCATAAAGCACAGTTTTACCTTTTACCTGTTCTACCCCCCGGCGTTTATTACCCTTCTACAGTCAAAAGCATAAACGCTCAGCCACAGAATGAGATATAGGACAATAAACTGCATGTATGTGGCTTAAACGGTCACTTCCTCACCATACAAGGCGTTACGCGTTATTTGGCTTCCCATAGCTGGACACCGGCCGCTCCTCTTGGTCTTCGTGTGTATTTCTCACTGTGTCGCGCAGAAGTGACAACAATCCCACAACGACGGCATATTCGCTCTCACACACGCACACGCACGCACACACGTACGCGCGCGCGCTTGCGCGCATATACACACAGACACACACAGACACACACACACACACACACACACACTCTCACTCTCTCTCCTTCTCTCTCACACACACAAACATACACACACACACACGCACAAGGAGCGGTTTGACTCGTGTAAACACTCGGACACTCCTCCTGGAGCGCCGCACACACGGACTCATTGAGCACGCGGATACGTGCAGGATCCACGCTAGATTTGCATAAAGGCGGGGCCGCGACAGGCCACGCCCATTTTAGGAGTCGCTTCTTGTCAATGATGCTACTTAAAAGAAACAAAAACATTCAGCAGTATAGAAGATAAGCTCAGAGAAATGATCAGGGTCTGCGACAAATAGCTCGTTAATTAAAGGTTCATTATATGCAAATTCTATGCAATTAAAAGCATGTGACTACACAATGTGATTTACTTTGTTAGTCCTTATTCTGATCTACCTGCCACTGACTAGCTAAATTATTAAGGAATAAAGCATCATGTCAGAGGTTATTATAGAAAAATTATTCATACAGTATGAAGACATTTGATGCAAAAACACCACTTTCTTGAAGTAATTTTTTTCCTGTAACAACTCCTTTATTGCTTTTATACCACTTCTTTTTTTTAGCAAATGCAAATTTGAACTTATTAACAAACAAAACATTGCTTTCGCAACATTAAGAGTTGCATTTAATGTCATGGAGCATTCAAGAGGTGAGATGGTTCCTGTTATCATATACATTATAGCCTCCTTTTTTCCCGTCTCTCACAGTAAATAGCAAAATTCTCATGTTACACAGAAACTACCATGTCATCTGTTCTGAAAGCTCTCTCATGGTCAGAAACTTGACACAGCGTTCTGACACCCGAGACGACCTCCGTAATGTTAATAAACATGTGATATTTAAACCAGGTCACATAATATATACATAATATTCACAATATTCACAATATCATTATTCAAGAAGAATACAGGCTTTTCAATTAGTGATATTCTAATCACAGAAAGATAGGAAAATATCCAAAAGGTTTAACATTCAACAAATTCTTATTCTTTAAAAAAAAGAAAAAAAAAAAAGAAATGTTAGCATTTTAAACAATGCTGGCCACACGCACACACACACACACACACACACACACACACACACACACACACACACACACACACACACATACACACACACATATACTGTATATACACACACACACACACACATACACACATATATATATATACACACAAACACAAACACACACACATATATACAGTACACACACGCACACATATATATACGCACACACACATACACACACACACACACACACACATAAACACACAAACACACACACATACACACACACACATATATATATATGTGATGTAATAGTGTTATTATATCTACAGTTCCCATTGCTTCTACAGTCAACATTGCACTCACGTTCCTTTGACCTTCCTTTTCTACACACTGTACTGATTTGCATCATTTACCAATACGAGGTTAGAATCCATATATAAAATACTAAAAACACTGGTTAAATCAAATCAGAGGGGGAGTATTTAATAATTGGGATAGTCTATGTTCAATCCCAAGGAGAGTTTCTTTGAGTCGTGGGGGTGGTGGGATATGGGTTGGGTTAGCACTCACATTCCTTCCACTGTGGCATTCTGGGAAGCCCGTCTCTGCAACATATGAACATGCCTGTGGCTCATATGAGAAAGTGACCCTCCTGAGTCGGAGTTGTGACCTAACCTGTCATCACCACTCCATGATTACTTTCCTCATTGAAATGCTGGGAGGAAATGTTTTGAGCCCGATATTGTCACTGTAATGTCATCATCGACCAGCTCTCATGTCAAAATTCTCATGTCATGTGAATTTTCCTATGAGCAAACTAGCTTTCCCGCAATTCAATTTCTTGTATGGAAACTACAAAATGTGAAAGGATCACCGTCCTCTGGAGAAAATTAAGCTAATTAAAGTCCCTCATCCTGCCGTTCTCGATGACGCAGAAAGAATTGTGCGGCAAAATCAGGTTAGCAATAATATTTACTCCGTGGCCGTCTGTCCCTTTTAACAATTAGAGCCATGGTAGAAGCCATAACAAACCGCAAGGCTCTGGGCCAGAGCACGGCGACTTTGATCAAAATGAAATCACCGCTTTCTCCAGAACCGCGGTGCAGTCGTAGGCATTCCGCCTCACACATGGCGTGCAGATTGCACAGTTAGTGCATGGAACGTGCACGTCATTAAGTACTTGGTTTGAGGGTGACGGGAATGATGCTGGCTAGGTTGTGGATCTATAGCCATCATAATGGTCTTGATCGGAAAATGAGAAAGAGCCAATCTTGATACACAGCACACACCAGATCTCAGGGTTCTATCAATCCAAGATGTCACGCGCAATGCACTGTCAAATCTCTGTCTGCATGTGTAGTCAAACCTTTCCTGCTTCCTTTGTGTGATGTGCGGTTCTATGTGTGTCTGCATATGTGTGTGGGTTTATTTTTATCAATTCCAAACATGTTCTGCCATTTTATAATGCCTTTAATGTGTTGCATGTGTGTTTCTATGTGTGTGCTCATTAGTACAATACAAACCTGACAAACATTATGTTCAGAACGGTCCCTTAAGTCCTACACTGGAACATAAGAAGGACTAGATAGATTTATATATTATCATAAACAATAAGCAACTAAATGATTTTATACACTACATTACATGCTCCTCACTCTGTGATATTAGTCGTGTTCTGCCAGAAGAACACACACACACACAATGTTCGGTAACTCGCTATTCACAATTATTTTCCCGCATCAAACCTACACTCTGGGTTATTTTTATAACTCAGTTGCTAGGTTCGGTTTGTTGGGTCAGGCAGTTTGGTCGATGTGACTCAAATTGGATTGATAATGAATAACAGCATAGGAAACAGGTAGGATATGTGAGGATTTATTTTCTGGAATTGCTGAGAAAGAGAAGCAACAAGAAAAGGTCCGAAGTATTAAATAGATTCTACTCTGTTATACAATGTTATTACTATGTATTATATTTATGTTTATTACTGTATGTCAATCTGTCGTTGGATTGTCGGTAAATTAAATATTAACTGCCAATGCCTGAAAGCCCTGCCCTTTCAGCTCCATCAGCAAAGAAACTGTCAGGCATGCGGACATTCGATTTCAGATTTGTACAAGGATTATGCAGAAAACGTACCGTTAGGGTAAATGTTTTAATCGCTTACTGAACGTTACTACAAAATCACCTAAAAATCTTCCCAATTGCCCAATAATAATTACCATTATTATTAAGCTTATTACTCTTTAAACCTGGAACGGTGGAAATGCCAGTTCTCCTGTCGTTATTGTGGATGATGAAATCATTATTGCGATTTTCTAAAATTCTAAAAATATCAATATGGCAAGTTGCATTAAAATATCAACCTTGCTGGTTCAATATCCTTTCCCCCGACCTCAGTTGGGGTAAAAATCACCTCATGCTGGGTTAATCCATATAGGACCCAGTGTTGGCTTTACAATTTGAACAAAATTGGGTTGTTAGAGTGTTTAGAGTGTATTTCATTTCAAAGAGACATTGCTTTTGCAGCACTGAACAAATGTATTTTGTATTTTAAGACTGCTAGGCTATGCTATAAATACACTATCTATTGTGGTGTATTATGGGATTGTAAAGCAATCCCTAAACATATACAGTAAATAGGGCACAGCTAAAGCATGTTCAGAATGTTATGCACTACATGTGTGTCTTTGTGTGTAGCCTTATTTAGACAAATATAGATTTAAAGTATATGTTTCATGTTTGCTGGTATGCATTGTGTTTAAATGTGTGTGTGTGTGTGTGTGTGTGTGTGTGTGTGTGTGTGTGTGTGTGTGTGTATGTGTGTATATATGTGTATGAATTCAGTGCTTTTAACGAAAGCCTTTGTGGTTACATGACTAAGCCAGTGAGGATGTCTCTCGGCTTTTCTCTCTGTCTCTACCTTAAATCCTGGCATGTCCAACATTACATAATCCCCTCTGATAAACAGAACGCTCTGCAGTGGGTTTGTTAATAGAGCACCTCATCATATTATTCATTCTGCTTGGAGCTTCTTTGATTCACTGTTTATAAATAGATGTATTAATTACACCAAACCCACTCACAGGCTTCGTACATTGCTCTGCATAACGTCATGCTCATATCTCTAACGTGGATTATGTCTATTACGTCTAGGACCATGAATCATTAAAGAAATTTGGATTGTTTCCAACTACAAATGTGGAGGAATGTCAGTATGGTGGTTTGGGTTGGGCGGGACATGCGAGGATCTTTAGTTGAATAGGAATTAATGAAATAAATAAACAAGATTAACGGTGTATCGAAGAAAAAGTTAATTCTTACAAAGACTTGTCTTGACTTTAACATAGCATTCAAAATATTTCCAGATTACACTTAAAACAAGGTGATTTATACCACAGAAATCTGTTAATAATTGTAATTGTTGTATTAATGAACGTCACATTGTATTTTTACACATTTATAGTTATTTTTCATTAAAGTTACCAGAGGTGGGAGTAAGTCACACATGTGCAAGTCACAAGTAAGTCTCAAGTCATGAAGGTGAAGTCAAAGTCAAGTCGAGTCTTTTTTAATATTTGTCAAGCAAGTCTCAAGTCTCAAATTTGCGACTTAAGTCTGACCCGAGTCAAGTCATATGACTCGAGTCCCCCATTTCTGAAAGTTACAGTAATTTCCTCACCAGACTCCAGACTTTTTCATTCTCTTGTGACAAAAGAAACAAAAAACATTATATCAACATATCCTCTTAGAAAACTTCACCATATCAATGAATATACAGCATGTTATTAAAGATCATTTACATGTACAGCATTTGGGAGACATCCTTATCCAGAGCACCTTACGTTTTTATTCAAGTGAGGGTTAAGGGCCTTGCTCAAGGGCCCCACAGTGGCAGCTTGGTGGACCAGGGATTCAGGGATCAGTAGCCCAACACCTTAACCAGTGAGCTACCACATTTCTCTTATCATTTATTATTAGATGTATTATTCTCATGCACCACCAGGGATGGGGTTAAATATTCCACTTGAGCCCTGTGCACCTGGAGTTTACATGTTCTTCTCATGCACCAGGGGTTTCCTCTGGATACTCCAGCTTTCTTTAGTCCAAAGACATGAGTAGCATCTCTAAAATTGTCTGTTGTGTGTATGTGTGTGTGTGCGTGTGTGTGTGATTGTGACATGTAATGAGTAGGTACAGAGTGTCTCCCACCTTGTGCCCTAAATCCCCAGGGATGGGCTTAAGGTTCCCCATGATCTAGTGAAGGATAAGTGGGACAGAAACTGATTGGATGTATGGATTATGTAGATCGTCTGACAAGTGAACTCGATGTTACTATGGAAACGTATTACAAAAAAGCAGCATCTACTGACAAAGCTGCTGTTAATTAAAATTACTTAACACCTTCTGGCAGAATATCAGAATTAATATGTGTTAAGTATTATTTTCCTTATTCCATCACAGTTAAAAATTTAATCTCAAACTATTTGATCCTCAAATTATTTTATTCTGGAGCTGAATAAAATTCAGATCCATAAAAAAAAAATCTTACACCAGGCCTAAGCCCAACATACAGTATATACCCCATGGACACTGTATTCACCTGATACGATAATTCTAGCATCACATAAACCATGCATACGTCTGTTTGCCTTGGGCTGTCCAAATATCTTTTGTGTTGATTCTTTGTGAAGCTTAACAGTGCAGTGCATCTGCTGCCAGCTATAAAATTGTCTAGTGTGATTTATAGACCCACTTACTGTAAGGATGAGTCTCCTGCGCCTGGACTGTACATACAATATTATCACTTTTGAGGCTGTTTTTAGCACAGTGTTTAATTTTTTATGTATAAACACTTTCTCAGATTAATGAGTAATCCACAGTGCATGGAGTTGCAGATTATTGGGATTTTCTTTTTTTTTAAGATTTATATACAGTAGATCTGAGAAGAATGTAAACATCATAAGAGATTTTATTTAACATGGATTAGAATGAACCGATTCACTAATTCAGTTCAGTTCAGTTGGATTTCTTCAGAACAATAGACGCTTTAAACAAAAGCAGCTTTTTCAAACAAGAATATATTTACATGTTATTTAGTTCTAGTAAAATCTCTGTTAGTGCAGCTGACATTTCAGGAATAGGGAGTGACTCAAGGACCTAAGAGAAAAGAACAGGAGTGTTATTTGTGAAAAAAGTGAAAGGCCGCCTTAACATCTGCTACGAGACACAGAAATGTCACAGAAGAAGAGGGAGGAGACGGTGAGCTGCGACGACTTCATCGCGTAGAAGAAGGGAGGAGGCAGAAATGGACAGGAATATATTTATTTGGAAAAAGAAAGGAATTTTGTGATGAGATGTTTCTCTTAGATTTCAGTTATAGATCACATCAGAGATAAATATGCTCATTTATTATAATAAACACAAATTAATAATAATAATAATAATAATAATAATAATAATAATAATAATAATAATAATACATAAATAAAACAAATTTGAGCAAAAAAATGTAAAAAAAAAAAATAAATATCAGGTTAAAGTAAAATAGCGGTTGTTGGATAAATATATTCTGTCTAAATTTAACTCTTATTTGTATCCATCGAGGACACACCAGGCTGCCCGTGTGTGTCTCTCCAGTACATCCAAACAAGCAGTCACCTTCAGCTAGTGGGCGTCTGTGTGAACATTTATGTTTACTGCCATCATCGGCTTCGAGCAGCAGCTACTCAACGTTTCCACGACAACCGGTGATCGTGGTTTGAGGGAGTTCAATTTGCATGCACTGCCTCACCAGGGACAAAACACACACACACACACACACACACACACACACACACACACACACACACACACACACACACACACACACACACACACACACACACACACACACACACACACAAATACATGCTCATACTGTTACATTCACAGGCTAAAATAGACAGAAATATCCATATTATGAAGTATTATCATAAAATAATAGCTGTATACTTGGGTAAATATATAAATACTGTATATTGACAAAAAATGAATTTCTCTTAATCCACTTTTTAAAATAGAATAGTTAGAAAAATTTCCTGAATTAAACTTTTCAGAGATTTAAAGACGTTTTGTACTATATGTTTAAATGAAGCTGTTTCTACATGTTTTCCTGAGTCATTGTTGTAATACAATATCAAGGCAGCTGCAGAGTGCACACACACACACACACACACACACACACACACACACACACACACACACACACACACACACACACACACACACAGACTCACACCCTTGCAGCGGTGCCCCCTTAGCTCTAAACAAAAGTCTATTGAGCAGCAGCTTTGTGCCATAATATAGCACCATGTGCAAAATATTACAAAGAAATATTGGATACAGAAAGAATGCGAATAAAATAAAAAACGCAATAACCGAGTCCAAATGAATTCATGAATTAAATATGTGGCAACAGCTTTGATATTGATGCCATGTGATATACACACATCAGGATCTGCAGATGACTCATGAAGTTCAGTATTCAACGAATCATAAAAAGTCTTTTTCTGTCCACTGTGTCTGTAGTGAATACTGTGTGTCTGCGATCATTCATTCGTTTACTCAAAACTCACTGGTCATCAAAATCTAAGGGCAGTTTTTTGGAATTTCTGTTACTGTTTACACACAACATATTTCTGAAGAAGCCTTTCATGACATTGTTGACAAGTTATGAACAATAAAGATGATATAGGTAGTTCCTGTTTTGTTTCTTTTTTGCTTTTGCTTAAAGTGAGAAATCAATGTGATTGTGTTAACAAGGTAGTCAAACCAATACACCATGGTGAGCCATGTTATAAGAAATGAATCCTCAAAATTTACATTTACGGCATTTGCCAGACACTGTTATCCAGAGCGCCTTGCATTTTATCTCATTTTTTTTCTCAATACAACTGAGCAATTGAGGGAAAAGGGCCTTTCTCAGGGGCCCAGAGGTGGCATTTTGGTGGACCTGAGATTTGAACTCACAACCTTCCAATCAGTAGTCCAACACCTTAACCACTTAGTTTCCAGATCCAAAAATATGGTGCTGCCATTGCCAAAATTGTTCATTTTCCAAAAACAGCAATATATAAAATTATAAAGAAAATAATAATAAATCTACAGTTAATTATATCAGTCTGTAGTGACTGTATTGAGGATGATATATAATGTATAAAATTTGAACAGAATTCTCCATACATTCTTAATAGACATGTATTACTCTAGGTTTATTGGATTTTATTATAGGTCTGTCAGATTTTATTGTCACATCTGCTAAAGTTACAGACTTCCAGCGTTTCCCACAGTTTCCACAGTCCCATCGGACTTTTTTTTCTTTTTTCTGTTACATTACCAATCCTGCCTTTTGTCAACTTTGGATCCAACCTGCATTTGCATCTAAACCTCTGAGTCTTATTCCTGCCAATTATATTAGATCTTTTATTCTATTTATACCATTGTTCATTGTTGCACTGTGGAACGAGTAAATAATACAATATCATATGTATAAGTGTCAGGGATCAGCGTGGACTTTTGGCCATGTGCTGTTGTTGTTGTTGTTGTTGTCACGTGTCTGCCCCGCCTTTGTCTGCTCCTCCTTGTCTCCACACCTGTTCCCAATTGTGTCTCATTGTCTTTTTGTATTTAAGTGAGCCGCGTTGCCGATGACAGCGCGTATTCATTGGTTACGTTAGTCAAGGTTAGGTTTCATCATTTGTATTAGTTTAGTCCTCGTCCTTATTTACTGTCTTTATCTTTATCATTTATTAAACCTCATTCATTTGAAGCTATCCTGTGTACGGGTCCGTCTCCTTCCTTCCCTGATTGTGACAATAAGACAAATAGGCAACTTTGAACCTTGAACCAAATGAAATGAAGTTCATGTTTTTGCCTTTTAAACAAATCTTTATTCTTTATGTGTTTCCAGCATACTGAAATATTTTATAGACGTAGGGCCAGAGACACCCATCCTCAGGGTCAACACATTTTAGACACGTACAAACAGCTACATCTTTACAACTACATTGTTTAGCATGAGAAGGTGAAAAGGTGAAGGCAGATAATCAACTGATCAAAGCATTAATCAAAGCATTGATTCTTACTTGTTAGCTGAGGAAAGCCTGGAGGTAACACACACACACACACACACACAATACCGGGATAACCTCATACACAACAAGACAGTAAGGATTTTGAATAGAGAGGTGTGTAAATTTCAAAGTATGCATGAATCAGATGGACTGGGGGCTTTTGGAAGTCAAAAAGGACTCAATCTAATTTAAATGGTAATTACTTTTTGGTACACAGTGAGAGAGCCATCAATATAATTACATTCACAAAGCTGAAAGCTGATCTTTAAACCTAGTTACTGTAGATTTAAACCAACTTTCCAATGCTCAATAAAGACATTTGACTCATTATGGAGTTTTTAGTACAGTTTATGTTATGACTAACCTAAACCTATATCTCTAAAATACAGTTATATAACATCTAACCCAAAATTTCAGGTGATATAATCCAGGCCCAAATGCAGGGCTAGAAGATAGACAAAGGTTTTATTAGTAAAATCACAAAATCAACAAACACAGGAAAACACTACGGAATAAACTGAGCAACTACAACACAAAACAAGACACAAAAAACTGAAAACCAAAAATCATAAAACAGAGAACATCAGGTAAAAAAGACAAGGAAAAAACAGCAGGTATAAATAGGGAGGGTAATCAGGCAAGACATTAGGACCAGGTGCGCAGAGGCGGGAATGGGATAGGGATCGGTGGGGCAAACACACATAAAAACACAAAAACAAACAACAGCACATAGCACAAGACAGAAAACAAATCATGACACCAGATGGTGTTCCGGCAGGGAATTGTCACAAAATCATGACACAAAATGCTGATCTGATGTAATTCCTACTTTTACACTGGAGCTACACGTTTATTGTAGCTTAGAGAAAAAATATAGTTTCGATCATAATACAAAGGAGTTCTTTTACATATAATTATATGGATATAAAAAGTCTACACACCCCTGTGTAAATGGTAGGTTTCTGTCGTGTAAACTGGCTGCTTAAGTTTGTATAAATATTTATATATTTGGGGATGTGGCTGTGTTCAGAATGAGCTAATCACATTTAATATCGATCATAAAGATATCATCAGTGAAACAATTCTGATTGACACTAAATAAAGATCTGCTGTTTTTGCAGGATTTTCATTCTTCTTGATTTCATCAAACTGCTGAAGGCCTGGTCCACAAAGAGCTATTGATCAGGAGAAGGAATAAAATAATTTCCAAAACATGCAAATGTACCAGCAAATGGAGAGAAATCAGGTGACAAAGACCAGCCATTTTAATAGAATATTTATTTATTTAGTTATTTTGTTAGTTAGTTTTCTAAACTCATTTTACACTGCTTAATATGGCAAATTAATTTATGAAATGTAATTAAAAAAAAACTTTTTAATTTAATTTTAATTTGTATAGCAATGGGAATTATCACAAAGCAGCTTTACAAAAAAAAAATCTAAATAAAAATGATAAAAATTTTAACTAGAAAGATTTTTTGAGCAAACCATAACAAACCATAGATGATATGAGGAGCAAACCATAGACGATATGAGAAATAAAACATGCAAGAAACCAGACTGAAAATGGAAACAATTTTGGATGGGACGCACTTGTGTAACTTAGTTGTTTTCTAGCTTTGTTGGCTCCTCAGCACTCCATTCTTGTTTATATATATATATATACACATTAAACAGTAAAAAAAATACAGAACTCTTTCCACTGTCTTTTGCCATATGTTTCTGTTTTCTATACATACTCTCTGATTAATCTGGTTAACCGCCATGATTTGGTTATATGACCCTTTATTTACATTAACATGCAGTGTGTAGTGTACAGTATGTGTTATGAAACCACCACCATGTACAGACCACCATGTAGACTGTTGTATTGCGATTTCTTTGGACAATCTTTTCTAGTTTATTTAACTAACTATACATTATAAATCCTATCTATACACTGTATACATAAAAAACTAGTCAGTATTTTGAAAGAAATAGGAACAATAATAAATGTTTTAAAAGTGACTTAAAGAGATAATGTAAGTTTCACCTTCTATGTCCATACAGGCCTAATCTGCTGCTACTGTAGATCCTTGCTCTCTTTCTCTCGGAGATAGTTTGGATCCTGTATTTGATTTTACTGCTACACTACACTATTTCTGTCCAGTGAAGTTCGTTCTCGACTCCTACTGGTCCATGTGGTAGTAGTTTGATCCTTCACTCCACTCACAGACACAGGATTTAGCTCACAGTTCCAATCACACTGGTATGTTTTCTTGTTTTGAATGTCAGCAGTAATATGGCCCAGCTGTGGCATATTTTCATACATTTTGCTGAGGCGCATTTGATTTTGCATTAATCAGTGGCTGTGCTGATGGGCCGGAGAAATCATCGCTGTTGTGTTTTAGAGGATATCTGGGATTTGTTGTGGTTTGTAGTCAGTCGCTTTAGTTTTGTTCAGCAGTAATAAACTGGGTGTTTTCAGCTCTAAGTTTAAAAAAGATGTAGAATAGATGCCACGTTTCAGAAAGCTGTGAGTGTTTTTCAGTGATTTCAATATGTATATTTCACTATAGCGACCTCTAAGAACAAAAAAACACATGAACACAACAAAAAGGCTAAATATTTAACAGCAAAATCAAAGATATAACAGCAAATCTATATATAACACAACAGTAAAAATAATATAACAGCAATCAGTGGATTAGTGGTTAAGGTACTGGATCACTGATTAGAAGGTTGGGGTTCAAGAATCTGAAGTGCTAAGCTACCATTGCTGGGCCCCTGAGCAAGGCCCTCAACCCTAACTGTTCCAGGTTTGCTGCATGATACTGTATCTGACCCTGCACTCTGACCCCAGCTTCTTAATAAACTGGAACATGTAAAAACGAAAGCATTTCATTACATGTTGTACTGTGAATGTGACAGATTAAAAAAATAGAATAAAATAACAGCACATTACAACAGTACAGTATAACAGTACAACAGCAAATCTCCTCTTGCTCAACATTTTCTGCAGTCTTTCACACTGACAATCAGCAGTAAGCATGTTATGTTCAGTAAGGTCTGTTTTAAGGTCTATTTGAAGTTTTTTTTGCATTTGTGTTTATGCAAATTTGTGTTTTTTTTGTTTTTGTTTGTTGATGTGTTTTGCATTTACTAGCCACTATATATTCAGTCCTGTAGCTGATACTGTTTTATTGCCATTAGTACCTAATTACATATTACGATGAATAAAAACCTTAACTTCCACACGATAAGATACAGTATGAACCGATATGATACAATTTCAATTCAATATTTGAAAATCGGTGTAAATATCCCAGATTAGGAGTACATCTGATGTTAAGTGATAAATGTTAATAATACCTATGTGTATGTTTGGACTGTGTAAATCTATATGCTGTGTATATTGTATTGTGTGAACACTGCACATCTTGTACACTTAAGATTTTCACCAACTGTACTTGGTTCTAAAGTGATTCGAAAGAGAATAAATGAGAATAATTTTCCATACAAAACAGATTTATATTAATGCATAGATCCATATCTCCTGACTGTGACACCCCAAACTATAAATATTAAACCGTTTACCCACCATATCCTGTAGCAGCTTCTTCACCGAGTGCTTAGCATCTCCATACCAATCCTATTGACCCCAGAGCTGCTGCTGCTGCTTAACATTTTACACAATTTATCCATTTGTAATTCAGATTTTGCACAATGTATGTTTCTTTTTCAATGTTTACGTTTGTTTATTGTAAACAGTTCTGAAAGAAACCACAAATTAAACACACGTTAAAAGCATAAAATTGAATTCTTGGTCTATTTGGCTAATTTACTGCCCCGGTAGATCCATGTGTTTCTCTCTATGAAGTAACAGAAGAATATGCAGAAAGTCTCTGCTCTGTTTTAAGAAACAAAGTAACCCAAACTTCCTCCACTTCATCTGGAATTCAGCTGTTCCTTTGCCTTTGTAAATTTGTAGATTTTTTTTTCTTTCTGGTTTTGAGGTCTCTGAGAAAAAATGAATTGAGTGCTACTGCATTTTATTGTAGGTCAAAATTTTTTTTCTTTTCTTTTAATTAATTAATTTCTTTTTTTTGTTAAATTTTTCCATTCTTTGAGGACAGGATGGACACAGGGGTCAACGTCATACAAATCAGCAGTCCTTGGGGTGGAGTTTGGCTTATGGAACATCACAAATTAATCACATATAAATTTACGCAGCCACAAATAATAACAAACCTTTATTTGACCTACAAGACGAGATCAGAGTTTGTTATATTAGCCGAGGCAGCACACAGAGGGAGAAGTAGAATTTAAATCAAGTGGGATGTTACTATTAGTACTTTTACTAGTAGAACATGTTGAAAATGTGTATTCTCTTGCTATAGGCAGCAAAATAGGAATGAATGGTGATGTTAAACATGCTCAAGTCTCTTTTTGTCGATTTTGGCTGTTTTTCAAAATCCCACACGTAAACCACACATATGTAGAATTCTGTTTAGAAAAGAGAGGACAGTGCCAGAAATAGTTCTGCCGTGTCTTGAACACACAAACCTTCACACATCATTGTACGTCCTTGAATGGTTATAAAAACCAACCTAGCAGTAATGCACCTTTAACACTTTTTACCAGAGGCCAAAAAAAATGGAAAGTGAAACTGACAACATTTAAAGTGTTAATAACTGAATTGTAAACTCAGGAAAATGGTGCAAGTGGACTTAAAATAATGCAGACATGGGACCAAAAACATGGGATGGCATGGTGGTGCATGATAAATGGCAGCAGTGTCAGCATGTTGGGTGAATTGTGGCACTGCCAGTTCCTTAACGTCAGCTACACAACTGGACTAGAGAGTCTTTTTTAAAACTCTTTTCACCAGATACCAAAAAATGGAATTTGCCTTCAGGATTGAGATCTCCACAGTGCTCCACAGAGGTGGTTTATGACTCATATGAAAATAGATATGAATAATAGAATTCATTTTTTCTGATTTTACCTACTAGGGGCAATATATTCATAGACTGTTCCTTAGAACAAAAACAGTTAGGTTTTTTCACACAAATGTTTATACCTTTAAATTAAATGCTGATATCAAACCTAGTTATGCTCTGGTCGATGCTTTAAGTCCTTGTTCATAATCATCCAGAGTTTCAAGTTGTAAGGTTATCTAAATACTGTAGCAGTAAAAATGGCTGACACTGAAAGCCAGAAGTTTCCTGACTAATTTTATAACAGATTTGCAGTGATAAAATAATTCAGTTGTTTATAATAACTGAAAAAAGTTAATCACTTTGAGACAGAGACGGTTCACTCAATCATGAGAAACCGCAAACCTTTTCAGAACAGGAACAATCAAGTTCTAAACTCACATCGTTACTCTTTCAACATTTCCATTCAGGTATTAATTCCTGTATACAGTAGTTAAAGGATTGTTGTCTTTGCGATGGGCACGAAAGCTGATTTAAAGACATCTGCGAGCTAAACCGTCATGCAGAATTTATAGCTGGTATATTTTAGAGGAAAGTCCCACAAGGACAAAGCAAATGGTGCATACTGAGTGATTTGGGCTAAACATTAACTGACTTTTGAGCAGCTGGGAGATGTTTTGTCACGGCCATTTCATGCTCACAAATGCACTATCACACACACACATGACCCTGATGCACATGAAATAGAGAGAAGAATGTGTGTGTAAGATTAATATCACTGTTTTTCAGTCACAGTTCTGTATAAACTACATATTACCAATACCAGATACCAGACCTAATGTACTGCATGTTATTTATTACATAATTAAATGAGACTTAAGACAAAAAAGCATAACTATTATACATTTTAAGTTAACTGGAGTAAAATACAGTATAATGTGTGTACAGTACGGTAGCTTGCACACTGGCAGTTTACAGGGAAGTGCACCGAAGTACAGAACTCGTACACAGGTCTTCACTTGTTCATGAAGTAGCAAAACCCATGTGTGTATTTCAGCCGATGACGGCATGATTAGTTGCCAAGGTGAGTCTGTTTTGTTCGCCATGCGCATTTGTGATGATTTACGATAAACATGAATGCACTGGGGTTTGATAAAATCAAGTGAATCTAAAAACCAGACCAACAGTGCAGGGGCAATGGGAACAAACACAGTCAGCTTTGGACCTCAGCAAAAGCACCAGTGTGAAAAGTGCCAGTGTTATCAGTAATGTTGTCATCAGCATGTTGACACACATTGTCCAGATAAACTGAAGCCATTAAATTGAACTTGCCTCATTTTTTATACCTACATAGAGTTGCAGAAAGGTTAACTGTCAGACTAGAACATAAAAAGTCTTGCCGTTGAAAAGACAGAGGTGTTGAATTAGTGCTGTCACTGATTTATCGTTCTACCCAACGTTTAAACCGACAATTCAAGCGTCTTGATTTGGAGCTCATTCATATGTAAATGCAGCCAGAAAGAGAGAAAAGTAAAAAAAACGAACCTCTTTGCTGTATTTAGTGTTGGAGACTTATGTTAAACTAAATCCAAAAGTATATCAGTATTTATGCTGGGACAGTTACATGTATTCAAAGTACCTACTTGTTTGTTTAGGCAGTTTTTTGGTGCGCCATTTGGATGTCATATAAAAAGGACATATCTGGAGTTTCATTTAACAATATGACGATATTTTTAATTCATTTAAAATATCAAATCCAGGTATATAAATGTCAGCAGAAAAGGTTTGATATCAATATATATTTTGAAGATGGAAAGATTTTGTGAAAAAACTAAATGTTTTTGTTTTTTGAGCATTTTTGGAACATGTTTTCCCTAGTAGGCTAAAGAGAAACAGAAATACTTATGTAAGATTACAGTCCTGAGTGCCTACATTCATATGAGCCATTAACCACTGCTGTGGAGTGACAGGACAAAAAATTCTGATCATAGACACAACAAAACAGGCTTCATTTTTTTTTGCACCTAAAATATAATTGGTACTATTTCTGATAATCTAACTAACTAGTAGCCTAATTTAAACTAAGGATGAGTGAACCTTGTGAATACATTGCTTTCGGGAAAACCAACCAACCAACCAACCAACCAAAACCAATAGTTTGTCTTCTATTTGTATCTGTATTGTTATCCATTTAGATCACATTATCTGTTCATTCCAAATAATGCTGTTACATCCCTAATACTTATTCATCCTTCTCTCTCTCTCTCTCTCTCTCTCTCTCTCTCTCTCTCTCTCTCTCTCTCTCTCCTCTCTCTCTCTCTCTCTCTGTGCTATGATCATCTAGAATACAGGCCCATGTGCAGGCAAGATTACCTTCTTATTTTGCATTATTTATCCCGTTTAGCCATCTGCCACTGGGGAGGATGTTGGGTGACAGCAGGGGATTATGGGACAATAGTCTGATAGAGAAAAAAAATCAAAGAGACACCAAGGTAGTGCAATAGACGTGAAGAAAATTATTTGTTTTCGAACTAAGGACTGAATAAAGTATGGATGAATTAATATGTAGCATTGAAGTACAATAAAGGTTTGATAGTTAATGAATGATGAATAAACAGAATAGTACATCCCAGATTCATGTCTCTAGATACTGAATTATAATAACATATATTATATTGTCCCAGTGGGATGGTTGTGCAACATTGACATACTTGCAGCTGCTTATCCTGGCAAATGCGTTGAAAATCTGTAGTGATATTTATAGTGTCTCTGTCTCTGTCTCACTCTCTCTCTCTCTCTCTCTCTCTCTCACACACACACACACACACACACACACACACACAAACACACAAAGCATAGCACAGACACAGTCTTTTTTACTGAATCCACACAGCCCTGTCTAGGCCCGAGGCCCTGAATGTGGAGGTGGAGAGATGAAATGAGAGAGCGGGTGTGAGGACGAGTGTGAACGAGCCAGTGTAATGGAGAGATGTTCAAAAAGAGGACGAGGGATGTAAAAGGAGATAGCAGAAAAAGGGTGTGATGGGAGCATCTGTTTCTCTGCTGCACAGAGGGGGAAATCCCGCCAGGGGAGCAGCTCATGCTTCCTGGTCCTGAATCGCATTAAAGAACTGGCAGATCCCTGCTTGACAATATGGGGAAAAGAAGAGTGAATTCCGTTCCAACTCTCGGGGAACTTCCCCAAGCGTCTGCTCCATCCAGAGAGAGATTACACAACGGAGACCAAGAGTCTGTTTATACTTAGCTATGATACATTTGTAATGATTAAATGTGCAAAATGCCCTTGGTTAAGTCAAGCCAAGTGTTTCTGTCATCTCTTCAACATTTATGAATGTAATGTGACGCAATGTCATGCCTCCAGGACGATGGGTGCGACAAACAATACAACACAGAACCTAGGAGACATTTTAGAGTAACCCCATAACAGGCAGTAGAGATCTGACTTAAAATAACCTGAGCAAACAAACTACGTATGCCAGTGTTCAATGAAAGAACAGACAGATGCAGTTTAAAAAAGCCTAAACACCAGCACCCACGCAATAATGAGTATCCTAACAAAAACAAATGCTACCAATCACAAAAATGTGTCTATCAGATGTACAGCTAATTGAAATCAGGTATTATAATTTTAAAAGCAGTTGTCGTAATGTTGCTGTCTGGTGGCTTTCCACTCCAACGTCACATCATCAATCATAGCTAGTTACAGTACATAGCTAGCAAAATAGTGAAGATTACAAATCTCCTAAGCACATCCTTTGTAATCATGGAAACGTCTGGAAAACTATTGACATAAAAGACTACAGTGTTCAAGAAATTCAACAGGAGAAATTCAACTGTTTTTGATACAGCAGAAGTAGAAATATCATTAACTGTCTTGTGTCATCATCATTATCAATATCATTAACTGTCTCGGTGCCCCTCCGCCGGAATCAAAACATTCGCACAACGAGCATGGGGCGGAGTGATTCCTGCCCCAATGGTTTTCACATAACAGATTTTTGAAAACAGATAATCACTGCTACAGAACCAGGGTGTGGAGCTAGAGCTGATGTAATGTGTCCTATTTTCAGATTTTTTCTAATGGACTCTGTCTGTATGAAAGTTTTTGTGTAGGACTTTTGGTTATGCATTTACATTTATGCCATTTGCAGACAACCTCATCCAGAACAATTTACATTTTTATCTTTCTCTTTTTTTTTTTTTTTTTTACAACTGAGCAATTGAGGGTTAATGGCCTTGCTCAGGGGCCCAGCAGTGGTAGCTTGATGAACCTGAAATTTGAACTCACAACCTTCTGATTGGTAGTCCAACACTTTAACCACTAGGGTACCACATCCCCCACATTATGCATTTCCAGTTATTACCGCTGACTATTATTACTATTATCACACCATTTGTTAACAATGTCATTATATATTTAAGATTAATGTTTATGTATATTGGCTGTGGGGGCAAGGTGGCTTAGTGGTTAGTACGTTCGCCTCACACCTCGACTCGGGGGTTTCCTCCGGGTACTCCGGTTTCCTCCCCCGGTCCAAAGACTTGCATGGTAGGTTGACTGGCATCTCTGGAAAATTGTCCGTAGTGTGTGATTGCGTGAGTGAATGAGAGTATGTGTGTGTGCCCTGCGATGGGTTGGCACTCCGTCCAGGGTGTATCCTGCCTTGATGCCCGATGACGCCTGAGATAGGCACAGGCTCCCCGTGACCCGAGGTAGTTCGGATAAGCGGTAGAAGATGAGTGAGTGAGTGAGTATTTTGGCTGTGCAGTTAGGGGTTGCAATAGCAATTGCTGCAAATTTACATTTTTTCTTAGAGTAGCTGTGTTTACCATAAACTGATCACCATGGCTGAATGTGGATGTGAGACGTTATAGTGTCTCAACCTGACTCCAAGAAAGATGAAGATGCTCTTCAGGTTTCATTAAAAGATGAGTTTCTCTAACTGAATTAAGGTGACCAGTAAGCTAACATTAGTTCAGAATTAGCAAACAAAACATAATGTCTTGTAGTTTACCTTGTATTATACCTAAATAAAGTGAACTTAAAGTATTAAATACTTTTAGATGAACTTTGGAATCAAATTTAATGTATTGGAGTTTCTGGAGTAGTGAACAATTTATTGAAGTACCAGAATAATTGAGCTAGCTGCTAATGTCCGTCATTCACACAGGTCTCCTTAACTACCACTACTACTATTACTACTTCATCTACTATAATTACAGCATCATTTATAAGATATAACAGCAATAAAACTAATGAATTTTCCACTACCAATATCTTGATGTTATTTGTAAGAAATTATTTTTTGGTAATGAAACTATAAGAATTAACCAATGAAGAAGATTTGGGGAACCAAAACCCAAAGAACAGGGGAATTCTACTTAAGTGAATGCTTGGGGTTTATGCAACAAAAAAAAAACAAAAAACACAGAAGTAGCACAAGTGAAAATGGTTGATGGTGCAAAATGTAAAAAGTAGCAGCCCACATGTTTGTGTGGTGGCCTGGAAAAAACCTCTCACATGATGAAATGCTCTACTATTTCTGTACTAGCTTTGAAAGCTATAGACTTTCCTGAACTGAACTGAGTTTCACTTTGATTCGGTTTATTATATCTATTATATCTGGGTATAATTGCAATATGGACGTTCTATTATACTGAACAAAGGCAAATGCTTAAAAACTGTGACAATATGAAGATTCGTATCTACAACTGTTAACAATAAACATTTTACTACACAGAAATGACAAAAAGTCATATTAAAGCTGTATTCATGTAGATTTATCGAGCTTCCTAACATTCAAACAATACAGTAAGAATGATTTCTGCTTACTTTTACTTTCTCAAAGTCTACACTGATGCCACTGGTAGCACGTAACCACATATTTTTCTATTTAAAATAGAAATATCATAGAAATTTTTACAAATATCTCAGCATCTGGATTATTACTGTTAATGTTATATGGGCTAAGACAAATAGATTTCTATTAGGGATTAAGGATAAAATCAGCAAAAATACAACAGTTCAATTGAGATTTGACCTGCTTTATACTGTACGTCTGAGAGTGACATGTTGATGAGATGGTTTTACTTTCTCACTCATCTTCCCAAATTGCCTGAGGGCGTTGGTAAAAGAATATGCCGTCCATCAAGAACGTTTAGTTCTTTTCCCACACTTATAAGACATTTACACTCACAAGCGTTGAGCACATTTTGGCACCATTCCTAAAGGAAGCTGTTACATACTGTACAATCTGTGTGTTTTGAATATTTGCAAAACCGGGAGTGTCTTGAGAAACCTGAATCTGTGTTGTGCCATTTTAATGATCTGATTTGCCTAGGAAAGAAAGAACACCATACTCACACAATGTGGAAGGGTTTAAATTAATTTCTTATCCGTTTGTTTTTTGCTTGAGATGAATGTCTAATGATGTTGAGTTATGGTTCTGATGTAAGCGATAACCATGAATTTGTAATTTGTAACAGTTTAATCTGTAGTCCTGTGGTGGAACAAATGGAAAGAACACTACCTTATGAGTAATGTGCTTGTTTTGTTGGAGCTCATTTCTTCTCCCAAAACCTGCACTCTGACTGAATCCATTTGAACCCACTCTTTGTTTGGAGAGGTCCTTTGCTAGTGTCTCAGATGTGTTTGCCTCCACCGTACATGTGTGGGAGGTTATGGAAATAGCTGCATCTGGCCTGAATTTCGAGTTGTGTTTTGTTGGCAAAGAACACCTTTTATTTTCTTTAAATCGCCAATCAGGCCTGCACTCTGAAAACTACTTTTCAGTCACTAAAAATGTTGACTCGAAAAGATCAAGGCTGAACAATTCATTTAAACTTGAATTACAAGCCAACATCAACAGACTTTTATTGTTTTAAAGTCAATCAAGGTCACTTGTTTTTCTTGTATCTTATACATTTTAGACATTTGGAAAATTTGAAAAAACAAATATAAAGAAAATAATGAAATAACTCACTGAATCCAACAATCATCCACCTTTGGGGCTGTCAGGAACATTAACAAAAAGAGCTGTCGGTTTTTAATTACCTTACTTTCGCATTGCGCTAGTCTCAACTTGCATCAGATTTGGTTGGTGGAATATATGTTCAATACATGACTTTGTACATCTCTGTGTATCTTTCAGATACAACTATTAGTAATTTAAAAGAAGCATTCAAATACACGGTTTAAGGGAAAACAACTCTCAAATACAAAGAAATATCATGGTCTCTAAGAAAGATATTTGCTCTTTATTTAAAGCAGAAAAACAAAATCTATCTATCTATCTATCTATCTATCTATCTATCTATCTATCTATCTATCTATCTATCTATCTATCTATCTATCTATCTATCTATCTATCTATCTATCTATCTATCTATCTATCTATCTATCTATCTATCTATCTATCTATCTATCTATCTATCTAAGTTGCATGAGATACAGTGGCTGGCATACTCCACCTTAAAATATTCCATTTTGCTAAAAATGACATGGACTGGTTTGTGAAAATGACTCAAATCTACATAAAAAGCCGATATTCTTGAAGTGGAGGAATAATATGGAAATTGTTCTGAGAAAAAAAATCAATACATATCCAATACGTCAACAACCAGGTAAAGAAGGGACTGGTCAGAGAAGCAACCACGTGATAAATATTCTTAGGTTGATGAGTAACGTTGGGTTTCCACCAAACGTAGCAGAATAAATTATAGTTCATCTAAATATTCATAAACAAAATATCAAGTACTTAATCATCCCCTTCTTGTAAATACATACTGGGTGTCAAAAGTTCTTTCTTTGTTTGAATAACACGCGATCCTGTGGTCATTATGCATCCCCAAAGGCTTTTATAGGTTGTGAAGTAAAAATTTATTATAACAATGAATTCACTGTTAAAGCTTTTTGAATCACAGACCAAATTCAGTTATGGGTTTTAAATACTGTGTTAGCACAACAAAGTAAATGTAAAAAAAGTCTCATAAATGGTTTTTAATAAAATCCTCTTGGAATGTTAATGTTCTGGTTACCATCATTGGTACGGTCACATTGTAAACAAAGCTTCCATATTAAAAAAATCTAGATGTAATAAAAGGATGGCATAAACCTTGGAAATGTTTAGCTGTAATACATTGTGCTAAGCTAGCTAGATAAATCAATTAGCTAATGTATTAAGCTGATGAATTTCTTTTAGTGGACTTAGCAAATGAAAGCACATTTAAAGCAGTTTGAATCAGCAGAAGCTAGTGAATTTATTCTCATTTAACTGTGGTCAAGCTCAAGTTGTGTTCCGTGTCATAAAGATTTTGGACCTTCATTGAGAAGAGGACAACCCTGTAAGGATCCTGAGGCATCTAAAGACGTACCAGCTCCAGCTGGACTCTGCTTCATGAAGTATTCGGACATTCTAAGAGGAGATGCCAACTACATGTGGTTTATGAGAACAACAACCTTTTTTCATCAATACACAATTGTCAGACTGTACATTTATAATCACACCCTCCAGTGTCACCCAAATGAGGTTCTTAAGGTTTCTTCCTCTTCCATCTAAGGGAGTTTTTCCTCTCCACAGTTACCTCAGTCACCTCAGGCTTCTTCATTGGGTATAAACAAAAACACATTTAAATATAAGTCTAATATTAATCTTGAATTCTTGTATTTATTAATCTTTGTATAATATTAAACTTTTTGCGTTATATTTCTTATTTTCTGTAAATCTGCTTTGAGACCATGTTTATCGATTGAACTGAATTTAACTAGATACCTACAGTAGCTACAGTAGCTAGCCAATGGAAATGTTATGGTAAACTTTGACAAATAGAATTTGAAAAAACACAGACTCATAAACTGAATAATTGTTTACCATCGTAGCTTTTCCATTAGGAAGAGATTACAGCTTTTCAAAAGTTGTGTTCCTAACTGAGTCTGGTCATTTCAGTAAGGGTAAAGATCTTCAACGTGTGAAGTAAGGTTTTAGAAAAATTGCAGACAAGCGTTCAGAACAATATCATATTTCATAACAAGGACAACAAGGAACAATATCAACTTTAAAAAAAAAATCCCCATGTGGTTTCCCAGCTATAAACAGTTTTTATGAGGTCATCAGCAATCAGCACCTGTCTGTATTGACATTTTAAGTTCAAGGGCTTGTAAATGGGTATGGTGAATTTAAAACCATGATAAAAATACAGCTGAACTGCTAAAAACGGGAATGTGTAGCATCCGTCATGGGTGGTCGTGTGATTTTTATTTACTGCATGTCTACAGGCTTAGCAGGATTTACCACTGCGTGCCTGATAGAATCAACCACAGCTTACAATAAGGTGAGCGTAGTTACAAAACATAAATTCTACAGATACAATGCTTCTAGTAATGCTGCAATGGAATTTGTCCTGCACTTTTACTTGAATAAACTGCAGAGTAAATGAATCAGTAGCTGTTTCAAAGAACATATTTGTAGCTCTGATTGTTTACACATGCATTCGGCCTCTCGATCGGCGTAATATGTATAAAGTTTTGACAGCGTGCATGAATGCATACACAAATCGTCTCGAAATCAATTCCAGCCAGGCCTTCTGCTTGTTCGTGTTAACACATGTGCATACATGTGTAAGTTATAGAGGAGTGCTTCATAGACATACTGTAGATGGGGAAAAAGTGAAATTGCTATTTTGTTCTCATTAGATCAGGGTTTGAACTGCAGCCTGGTTGTGGGGTAATAGCACTTACACACTGTGACTGGATGGACTGCGTAATTGCGTAATAGGGAACGAGTGAGAGCTCCAACTAAAGCTCCATGATGTAATTGTCAGAATGATAGAGTGCAGCCTTAGTGCCCGGCAGTCATCTTTCTTTCATGCTATTTACAACGGTCAGCACGTACGACGTCCTTTTGTCTGTGTTTTTTTTTTTTTACATCAACAAATGCTTTATTCATCCGTACATGTCAGGATATAATTTAAAGTGCCTTTAATAGAGAATAAAAGAGAAATATTATTATAGGTATAGCAGGGACTATATATTAGTATGACAGTATACCATAACAAACAATCTAAAGTGGACAATAAATATTGACTAAAGAATAGAAAAAAATACACAAGGTTTAGACAGCAGGGTTGAATGATTTAACAACAGATTTAACTCAATAAAAGAGCTCAATTCTTTGATATATTATTCAATTGCTACCATGAACTATCCAGTAATTCCATTGAAGCTACAGTAACAGAACATGTGTATAGGTAATGAACAAAAAATAAAAATCTAGAGCTGCTGAAGGATTCTGGGAGTTTAAGGGATTAACTCAAATCAATTAAGTATTAAATAGCAGCATATAGAATTAGAGTGTTAATATTAAATTGTTATAAGTTACTACTCTGCTCAAATGTAAACTACATTTTCAAATTCTTAAGTTAAATGAGCAAAGTATCCTGTAGATTCATTTTAAAGCATGTGAGTAAAAGATAAAAAATAAAAAGGACTGCTGGCAAATTAGTGCCCTGTTCAAAGAATGAGGAAAAACATTAGCTTAAGCTAACTAATAACAGATGTCTATCTACTGTAAGCTCTCAAATGCCATCTAGCAACAGAATAACGGATACTCGAGTAGACAAAATGGTGTGAAATCGCAGTAGTCATGCCGGTGGAAACACCTTGTTGATGAGAGAGGACAAAGGAGAACAGATAGATTGGTTTGAAATAATAGGCATCAGGCTTCACTCGTTAGCTAAGAACAGGAACCTGATGATACATTGTGTTCAGGATCACTGAAACAGGACAGCTGAATGAGAGCAGGGAAAGTAGTGGCATCTTATTTGCATAATGCCAACTACCAGTTACCTGCAATTACTTACCACATTTGAATTTTTGGGTGAATTTTTCTCTAACAGGATTATACTTTATGATTTCGCTAGTTTCCTATACAGTGTGCTTGGGTTCATGTTAAAACTTTTCACCTCGCTATTATTTTGTCTATAATTTATGTTCTTAGGCCATTCAATCACTAAACAAACATTCCTTCATTCTCTCCATAATAACGTCTGCACTTTTGGGATTTAAGGTTATTCCTTGATTAGCTGAAATGTAGTCTTAATTGTGGTATTTGGATGGAGTTCGGCTGTTCGGTGTTCCTCAACTCCAGTCAAGGCCAGGTTAACAGTGCAGCTTGTGCAATAAAAATGCATAATCTTAATATCCTTGCTCGCATTTTTTTCTTCTTTTTTCCTCTATCACTGGCCTGATGCCCAGTTGTTTCTTCTGTCTGTGGCCCTTGTTTAGAGAGAACAGCTGACCCCAAAAAAGAGTTCAAGGTCACTGATATTCATCTTTGTTCCAGAAACAGAATTAAGCAGAGTAAGTATAGAGCTAATGATGTCTATGCACCGTCTCGGTTTGAGTCCCGTAATGACGAAGCGATGATGTATGAGTATGCGTCCGCTCGCATCTCTCAATCCCCGGAGATTGAACCCATAGGTGAGATATTTGATCTCCACCATGATCCTGTAGAAGTATTTGGAAATGTCCAAACATAGAGGATACAGTCTTCTCAGGTAGAGATGGGTAAGTACCCCTTTAAATTGATACCCCTTTAAAATGTAACAGAGGGATGTTGTGGAGAGCGTGATGTAAGAGCTCTAGCTTTCACTTTTCATAACAAAATCTGGCCAAGAACTGGCTTTTTTTTTCACAAGCCATCTGACTGCAAACAAGCAACCAGAATCTCTAGCAGAAAACTCACAAGATCTCATTTACTCATCATTAACCTCTTCATGTGGTGCATCAAAGTGAAACGTCTTAGAAGAAAAATGTAAAGTGGAAAAAAGTAATATATAATATAAATATAATAATATAATTGAAATATATAGTCACTTTACATTTCTGAAAATAAGGCTCTCCTAGGCACTGTGTAACAAAGCTCAGGATCTTTACCTCACATAATCCAATGTCCCACAACAGAAAACAGAGGTTCC